>NC_092339.1:138533214-138836071 GCF_046630445.1 Rutidosis leptorrhynchoides
TGCTTCAAACGGCGCCATCTCAATGCTTGAATGGTAGCTGTTGTTGTAGGAAAATTCTGCTAACGGTAGATGTCGATCCCAACTGTTTCCGAAATCAATAACACATGCTCGTAGCATGTCTTCAAGCGTTTGTATCGTCCTTTCGCTCTGCCCATCAGTTTGTGGATGATAGGCAGTACTCATGTCTAGACGAGTTCCTAATGCTTGCTGTAATGTCTGCCAGAATCTTGAAATAAATCTGCCATCCCTATCAGAGATAATAGAGATTGGTATTTCATGTCTGGAGACGACTTCCTTCAAATACAGTCGTGCTAACTTCTCCATCTTGTCATCTTCTCTTATTGGTAGGAAGTGTGCTGATTTGGTGAGACGATCAACTATTACCCAAATAGTATCAAAACCACTTGCAGTCCTTGGCAATTTAGTGATGAAATCCATGGTAATGTTTTCCCATTTCCATTCTGGGATTTCGGGTTGTTGAAGTAGACCTGATGGTTTCTGATGCTCAGCTTTGACCTTAGAACACGTCAAACATTCTCCTACGTATTTAGCAACATCGGCTTTCATACCCGGCCACCAAAAATGTTTCTTGAGATCCTTGTACATCTTCCCCGTTCCAGGATGTATTGAGTATCTGGTTTTATGAGCTTCTCTAAGTACCATTTCTCTCATATCTCCAAATTTTGGTACCCAAATCCTTTCAGCCCTATACCGGGTTCCGTCTTCCCGAATATTAAGATGCTTCTCCGATCCTTTGGGTATTTCATCCTTTAAATTTCCCTCTTTTAAAACTCCTTGTTGCGCCTCCTTTATTTGAGTAGTAATGTTATTATGAATCATTATATTCATAGATTTTACTCGAATGGGTTCTCTGTCCTTCCTGCTCAAGGCATCGGCTACCACATTTGCCTTCCCCGGGTGGTAACGAATCTCAAAGTCGTAATCATTCAATAATTCAATCCACCTAAGCTGCCTCATATTCAGTTGTTTCTGATTAAATATGTGTTGAAGACTTTTGTGGTCGGTATATATAATACTTTTGACCCCATATAAGTAGTGCCTCCAAGTCTTTAATGCAAAAACAACCGCGCCTAATTCCAAATCATGCGTCGTATAATTTTGTTCGTGAATCTTCAATTGTCTAGACGCATAAGCAATCACCTTCGTTCGTTGCATTAATACACAACCGAGACCTTGCTTTGATGCGTCACAATAAATCTCAAAATCATCATTCCCTTCAGGCAATGACAATATAGGTGCTTTAGTTAGCTTTTTTCTTCAATAACTGAAACGCTTTCTCTTGTTCATCATTCCATTCAAATTTCTTCCCTTTATGCGTTAATGCAGTCAAGGGTTTTGCTATTCTGGAAAAGTCTTGGATGAACCTTCTGTAGTAACCAGCTAGTCCTAAAAACTGGCGTATGTGTTTCGGAGTTTTCGGGGTTTCCCACTTTTCAACAGTTTCTATCTTTGCCGGATCCACCTTAATACCTTCTTTGTTCACTATGTGACCGAGGAATTGAACTTCTTCCAACCAAAATGCACACTTTGAAAACTTAGCGTACAATTCTTCCTTCCTCAATACTTCTAACACCTTTCTCAAATGTTCACCGTGTTCTTGGTCATTCTTTGAGTAAATAAGTATGTCATCAATGAAAACAATGACAAACTTGTCAAGGTATGGTCCACACACTCGGTTCATAAGGTCCATTAACATAGCTGGTGCATTAGTTAAACCAAACGGCATGACCATAAACTCGTAATGACCGTAACGTGTTCTGAAAGCAGTCTTTGGAATATCATCTTCTTTCACCCGCATTTGATGATACCCGGAACGTAAGTCAATCTTTGAATAAACAGACGAGCCTTGTAGTTGATCAAATAAGTCGTCGATTCTCGGTAGTGGGTAGCGGTTCTTGATGGTAAGTTTGTTCAACTCTCGGTAGTCGATACACAACCTGAATGTACCATCTTTCTTCTTGACAAACAAAACAGGAGCTCCCCACGGTGATGTGCTTGGTCGAATGAAACCACGCTCTAAAAGTTCTTGTAATTGGCTTTGCAGTTCTTTCATCTCGCTGGATGCGAGTCTGTAAGGAGCACGAGCTATTGGTGCAGCTCCTGGTACAAGATCTATTTGAAATTCAACGGATCGATGTGGGGGTAATCCCGGTAATTCTTTCGGAAATACATCGGGAAATTCTTTTGCAATGGGAACATCATTGATGCTCTTTTCTTCAGTTTGTTCTTTCTCGACGTGTGCTAGAATAGCATAGCAACCTTTTCTTATTAGTTTTTGTGCCTTCAAATTACTAATAAGATGTAGCTTCGTGTTGCCCTTTTCTCCGTACACCATTAAGGGTTTTCCTTTTTCTCGTATAATGCGAATTGCATTTTTGTAACAAACGATCTCCGCTTTCACTTCTTTCAACCAGTCCATACCGATTATCACATCAAAACTCCCTAACTCTACTGGTATCAAATCAATCTTAAATGTTTCGCTAACCAGTTTAATTTCTCGATTCCGACATATATTATCTGCTGAAATTAATTTACCATTTGCTAATTCGAGTAAAAATTTACAATCCAAAGGCGTCAATGGACAACTTAATTTAGCACAAAAATCTCTACTCATATAGCTTCTATCCGCACCCGAATCAAATAAAACGTAAGCAGATTTATTGTCAATAAGAAACGTACCCGTAACAAGCTCCGGGTCTTCCTGTGCCTCTACCGCATTAATATTGAAAACTCTTCCAAGGCCTTGTCCATTCGTGTTCTCCTGGTTCGGGCAATTTCTAATAATGTGGCCTGGTTTTCCACATTTATAACAAACTACATTGGCATAACTTGCTCTGACACTACTTGCTCCGCCATTACTCGTTCCGACACCATTTGTTCCTTTCGTTCTATTAACCCCTGGTCCGTAGACCTCACACTTCGCCGCGCTATGACCATTTCTTTTACACTTGTTGCAAAATTTGGTGCAGAACCCCGAGTGATTCTTTTCACACCTTTGGCATAGCTGCTTCTGATTGTTGTTGTTGTTGCGGTTATTATTGTTGTTGGGATGATTGTTGTAGTTGCTGTTGTTGTTGTTGTTGTTGTTGTTGTTGTTGTTGTTGTTGTTGGGCCATTTGTTGTAGTTGCGATTGATGTTGCGATTGTTGGGATAATTGTTGCGATTATTGTTGTAATTGCTGTTGTTGTTGTATTGGTGATTCTTATCACCGTTTTCCTCCCACTTTCTTTTGACTTGCTTCACATTGGCCTCTTCAGCAGTCTGTTCTTTAATTCTTTCTTCAATCTGGTTCACTAGTTTGTGAGCCATTCTACATGCCTGTTGTATGGAGGCGGGCTCGTGTGAACTTATATCTTCTTGGATTCTTTCCGGTAATCCTTTCACAAACGCGTCGATCTTCTCTTCCTCATCTTCGAATGCTCCCGGACACAATAGGCACAATTCTGTGAATCGTCTTTCGTATGTGGTAATATCAAATCCTTGGGTTCGCAACCCTCTAAGTTCTGTCTTGAGCTTATTGACCTCGGTTCTGGGACGGTACTTCTCGTTCATCAAGTGCTTGAATGCTGACCACGGTAGTGCGTACGCATCATCTTGTCCCACTTGCTCTAGATAGGTATTCCACCATGTTAACGCAGAACCTGTGAAGGTATGCGTAGCGTACTTCACTTTGTCCTCTTCAGTACACTTACTTATGGCAAACACCGATTCAACCTTCTCGGTCCACCGTTTCAATCCGATCGGTCCTTCGGTTCCATCAAATTCCAAAGGTTTGCAGGCAGTGAATTCTTTGTAGGTGCATCCTACACGATTTCTTGTACTGCTAGATCCAAGGTTATTGTTGGTATGTAGCGCAGCCTGTACTGCGGCTATGTTTGAAGCTAGAAAAGTACGGAATTCCTCTTCATTCATATTCACGGTGTGTCGAGTAGTCGGCGCCATTTCCTTCAAAATAGTTAAATGGAACAAGTTAATCATACAGAATATTAAGAGTAGTTAATAGTATTTCGTAGCATAATATGAACTCATTTATAAAAGCTTTTTCTTCATATTAGCGTTTTATAAGTTTAAATTCGGGTAGTACCTACCCGTTAAGTTCATACTTAGTAGCTAATATACAATTCAACTACTACAATTCTATATGAAAAACTGATTATAATAATATTTCGCGTTCAAACTTTTATACAATATTTTACAAACTTACAATACCGCTTATTTTACATAAAGCATGAAATATAGCACACAATAACTTTGATACAAGATAGTCGTGAAGATAATTCTAGCTAGTACACAAGTCGTTCAGCAAAGGCAATAAAGATACGTAATTCATACGTCCAGAAACAAGTCATGCATTCTGGTTTTACTAGGATTACTTCCCATCCTTGGTCTTGTGGAACATAACCGTTATGGCCATTGATTAGACAGCGTGTTGTAACGTCGTCAAAGGGGCGAGGGTTACGTAATGTCCAACAGTCCCGTAATAATCTAAAAACCTCATTTCTTACCCCAATTACCGACTCCATCACTTGTGGAAACGTTTTGTTTAATAGTTGTAGCCCGATGTTCTTGTTCTCACTTTGGTGAGAAGCGAACATTACTAATCCGTAAGCATAACATGCTTCTTTATGTTGCATGTTAGCCGCTTTTTCTAAATCACGAAGTCCAATATTCGGATATATTGAGTCAAAATAATTTCTTAACCCGTTGCGTAAAATAGCATTTGGGTTCCCCGCAATATATGCGTCAAAGTAAACACATCGTAACTTATGGGTTTCCCAATGTGATATCCCCCATCTTTCAAACGAAAGTCTCTTATAAACCAAGACATTCTTGGAACGTTCTTCGAATGTCTTACAAACTGATCTCGCCTTAAATAGTTGTGCTGAAGAATTCTGGCCGACTCTAGACAAGATTTCATCAATCATGTCTCCGGGTAGGTCTCTTAAAATATTGGGTTGTCTATCCATTTTGTGTTTTTAAACTGTAAAATAGACAAGAGTTAGTTTCATAAAAAAATACTTATTAATACAAGCAATTTTTACATATATCATAAAGCATAAGAACACTATATTACATATATTACACCACACGAATACAACTATCTTATTCCGACTCGCTCGTTTCTTCTTCTTCGGTTTTGGTTCGTTTTGCCATGTTTCTAGGGATATATGATGTTCCCCTAATACGAGCCGTCGTTGTCCACATTGGTTTAGAAAAACCTGGTGGTTTAGAGGTTCCCGGGTCATTGTTACAACTTAAGGACTTCGGGGGTTGACGATACATATAAAGTTCATCGGGGTTGGAATTAGATTTCTCTATTTTTATGCCCTTTCCCTTATTATTTTCTTTTGCCTTTTTAAATTCAGTTGGGGTAATTTCTATAACATCATCGGAATTCTCGTCGGAATCCGATTCATCGGAGAATTGGTAATCCTCCCAATATTTTGCTTCCTTGGCGGAAACACCATTGACCATAATTAACTTTGGTCGGTTGGTTGAGGATTTTCTTTTACTTAACCGTTTTATTATTTCCCCCACCGGTTCTATTTCTTCATCCGGTTCCGATTCTTCTTCCGGTTCCGATTCTTCTTCCGGTTCCGACTCTTCTTCCGGTTCCTCTTCAGGAACTTGTGAATCAGTCCACAAATCATTCCAATTTACATTTGACTCTTCATTATTATTAGGTGAGTCAATGGGAGTTGTTCTAGAGGTAGACATCTATCACATAATATCAAACACGTTAAGAGATTAATATATCACATAATATTCATATGTTAAAAATATATAGTTTCCAACAAAAATGTTAAGCAATCATTTTTAAAGAAAACACGGTCGAAGTCCAGACTCACTAATGCATCCTAACAAACTCGATAAGACACACTAATGCAAATTTTCTGGTTCTCTAAGACCAACGCTCGGATACCAACTGAAATGTCCCGTTCTTATTGATTAAAAACGTTCCATATTAATTGATTTCGTTGCGAGGTTTTGACCTCTATATGAGACGTTTTTCAAAGACTGCATTCATTTTTAAAACAAACCATAACCTTTATTTCATAGATAAAGGTTTTAAAAAACTTTACGTAGATTATCAAATAATGATAATCTAAAATATCCTGTTTACACACGACCATTACATAATGGTTTACAATACAAATATGTTACAACAAAATAAGTTTCTTGAATGCAGTTTTTACACAATATCATACAAGCATGGACTCCAAATCTCGTCCTTATTTAAGTATGCGACAGCGGAAGCTCTTAATAATCACCTGAGAAT
The DNA here is from genome assembly GCF_046630445.1 of Rutidosis leptorrhynchoides. Lineage (NCBI taxonomy): Eukaryota > Viridiplantae > Streptophyta > Magnoliopsida > Asterales > Asteraceae > Rutidosis > Rutidosis leptorrhynchoides. Next base: position 138,539,517 of record NC_092339.1, read on the forward strand.
AAACATGCTTAAAACGTCAACAAAAATGTTGGTGAGTTATAGGTTTAACCTATATATATAAAATCATAATAATAATAGACCACAAGATTTCATATTTCAATACACATCCCATACATAGAGATAAAAGTCATTCATATGGTGTACACCTGGTAACCGACATTAACAAGATGCATATATAAGAATATCCCCATCATTCCGGGACACCCTTCGGATATGATATAAATTTCGAAGTACTAAAGCATCCGGTACTTTGGATGGGGTTTGTTAGGCCCAATAGATCTATCTTTAGGATTCGCGTCAATTAAGGTGTCTGTTCCCTAATTCTTAGATTACCAGACTTAATAAAAAGGGGCATATTCGATTTCGATAATTCAACCATAGAATGTAGTTTCACGTACTTGTGTCTATTTTGTAAATCATTTATAAAACCTGCATGTATTCTCATCCCAAAAATATTAGATTTTAAAAGTGGGACTATAACTCACTTTCACAGATTTTTACTTCGTCGGGAAGTAAGACTTGGCCACTGTTGATTCACGAACCTATAACAATATATACATATATATTAAAGTATGTTCAAAATATATTTACAACACTTTTAATATATTTTGATGTTTTAAGTTTATTAAGTCAGCTGTCCTCGTTAGTAACCTATAACTAGTTGTCCACAGTTAGATGTACAGAAATAAATCGATAAATATTATCTTGAATCAATCCACGACCCAGTGTATACGTATCTCAGTATTGATCACAACTCAAACTATATATATTTTGGAATCAACCTCAACCCTGTATAGCTAACTCCAACATTCACATATAGAGTGTCTATGGTTGTTCCGAAATATATATAGATGTGTCGACATGATAGGTCGAAACATTGTATACGTGTCTATGGTATCTCAAGATTACATAATGTACAATACAAGTTGATTAAGTTATGGTTGGAATAGATTTGTTACCAATTTTCACGTAGCTAAAATGAGAAAAATTATCCAATCTTGTTTTATCCATAACTTCTTCATTTTAAATCCGTTTTGAGTGAATAAAATTGCTATGGTTTCATATTGAACTCTATTTTATGAATCTAAACAGAAAAGTATAGGTTTATAGTCGGAAAAATAAGTTACAAGTCGTTTTTGTAAAGGTAGTCATTTCAGTCGAAAGAACGACGTCTAGATGACCATTTTAGAAAACATACTTCCACTTTGAGTTTAACCATAATTTTTGGATATAGTTTCATGTTCATAATAAAAATCATCTTCTCAGAATAACAACTTTTAAATCAAAGTTTATCATAGTTTTTAATTAACTAACCCAAAACAGCCCGCGGTGTTACTACGACGGCGTAAATCCGGTTTTACGGTGTTTTTCGTGTTTCCAGGTTTTAAATCATTAAGTTAGCATATCATATAGATATAGAACATGTGTTTAGTTGATTTTAAAAGTCAAGTTAGAAGGATTAACTTTTGTTTGCGAACAAGTTTAGAATTAACTAAACTATGTTCTAGTGATTACAAGTTTAAACCTTCGAATAAGATAGCTTTATATGTATGAATCGAATGATGTTATGAACATCATTACTACCTTAAGTTCCTTGGATAAACCTACCGGAAAAGAGAAAAATGGATCTAGCTTCAACGGATCCTTGGATGGCTCGAAGTTCTTGAAGCAGAATCATGACACGAAAACACGTTCAAGTAAGATCATCACTTGAAATAAGATTGTTATAGTTATAGAAATTGAACTAAAGTTTGAATATGATTATTACCTTGTATTAGAATGATAACCTACTGTAAGAAACAAAGATTTCTTGAGGTTGGATGATCATCTTACAAGATTGGAAGTGAGCTAGCAAACTTGAAAGTATTCTTGATTTTATGAAACTAGAACTTTTGGAATTTATGAAGAACACTTAGAACTTGAAGATAGAACTTGAGAGAGATCAATTAGATGAAGAAAATTGAAGAATGAAAGTGTTTGTAGGTGTTTTTGGTCGTTGGTGTATGGATTAGATATAAAGGATATGTAATTTTGTTTTCATGTAAATAAGTCATGAATGATTACTCATATTTTTGTAATTTTATGAGATATTTCATGCTAGTTGCCAAATGATGGTTCCCACATGTGTTAGGTGACTCACATGGGCTGCTAAGAGCTGATCATTGGAGTGTATATACCAATAGTACATACATCTAAAAGCTGTGTATTGTACGAGTACGAATACGGGTGCATACGAGTAGAATTGTTGATGAAACTGAACGAGGATGTAATTGTAAGCATTTTTGTTAAGTAGAAGTATTTTTATAAGTGTATTGAAGTCTTTCAAAAGTGTATAAATACATATTAAAACACTACATGTATATACATTTTAACTGAGTCGTTAAGTCATCGTTAATCGTTACATGTAAATGTTGTTTTGAAACCTTTAGGTTAACGATCTTGTTGAATGTTGTTAACCCATTGTTTATTATAAAAAAATGAGATGTTAAATTATTATATTATCATGATATTATGATATATAATATATCTTAGTATGATGTATATACAGTTAAATGTCGTTACAACGATAATCGTTACATATATGTCTCGTTTCGAAATCATTAAGTTAGTAGTCTTATTTTTACATATGTATTTCATTGTTAATACACTTAATAATATATTTACTTATCATTTAACATAATTAACCAAGTGTATCAATATCTTAATATGATTCATATGTACCTAGTAAGACGTTATAACGATAATCGTTATATATATCGTTTTCGAGTTTCTTAAATTAATAGTCTCATTTTTATGTATATAACTCATTGTTAAAATACCTAATGAGATACATACTTATAATAAAAACATGTTAACTATATATATAACCATATATATGTCATTGTATAGTTTTTACAAGTTTTAACGTTCGTGAATCACCGGTCAACTTGGGTGGTCAATTGTCTATATGAAACATATTTCAATTAATCAAGTCTTAACAAGTTTGATTGCTTAACATGTTGGAAACATTTAATCATGTAAATATCAATCTCAATTAATATATATAAACATGGAAAAGTTCGGGTCACTACACCGTTGAAGCTAGATCCATTTTTCTCTTTTCCAGTAGGTTTATCCAAGGAACTTAAGGTAGTAATGATGTTCATAACATCATTCGATTCATACATATAAAGCTATCTTATTCAAAGGTTTAAACTTGTAATCACTAGAACATAGTTTAGTTAATTCTAAACTTGTTCGCAAACAAAAGTTAATCCTTCTAACTTGACTTTTAAAATCAACTAAACACATGTTCTATATCTATATGATATTCTAACTTAATGATTTAAAACCTGGAGACACGAAAAACACCGTAAAACCGGATTTACGCCGTCGTAGTAACACCGCGGGCTGTTTTGGGTTAGTTAATTAAAAACTATGATAAACTTTGATTTAAAAGTTTTTATTCTGAGAAAATGATTTTTATTATGAACATGAAACTATATCCAAAAATTATGGTTAAACTCAAAGTGGAAGTATGTTTTCTAAAATGGTCATCTAGATGTCGTTCTTTCGACTGAAATGACTACCTTTACAAAAATGACTTGTAACTTATTTTTCCGACTATAAACCTATACTTTTTCTGTTTAGATTCATAAAATAGAGTTCAATATGAAACCATAGCAATTTGATTCACTCAAAACAGATTTAAAATGAAGAAGTTATGGGTAAACCAAGATTGGATAATTTTTCTCATTTTAGCTACGTGAAAATTGGTAACAAATCTATTCCAACCATAACTTAATCAACTTGTATTGTATATTATGTAATCTTGAGATACCATAGACACGTATACAATGTTTCGACCTATCATGTCGAAACATCTATATATATTTCGGAACAACCATAGACACTCTATATGTGAATGTTGGAGTTAGCTATACAGGGTTGAGGTTGATTCCAAAATATATATAGTTTGAGTTGTGATCAATACTGAGATACGTATACACTGGGTCGTGGATTGATTCAAGATAATATTTATCGATTTATTTCTGTACATGTAACTGTGGACAACTAGTTGTAGGTTACTAACGAGGACAGCTGACTTAATAAACTTAAAACATCAAAATATATTAAAAGTGTTGTAAATATATTTTGAACATACTTTGATATATATGTATATATTGTTATAGGTTCGTGAATCAACCAGTGGCCAAGTCTTACTTCCCGACGAAGTAAAAATCTGTGAAAGTGAGTTATAGTCCCACTTTTAAAATCTAATATTTTTGGGATGAGAATACATGCAGGTTTTATAAATGATTTACAAAATAGACACAAGTACGTGAAACTACATTCTATGGTTGAATTATCGAAATCGAATATGCCCCTTTTTATTAAGTCTGGTAATCTAAGAATTAGGGAACAAACACCCTAATTGACGCGAATCCTAAAGATAGATCTATTGGGCCTAACAAACCCCATCCAAAGTACCGGATGCTTTAGTACTTCGAAATTTATATCATATCCGAAGGGTGTCCCGGAATGATGGGGATATTCTTATATATACATCTTGTTAATGTCGGTTACCAGGTGTTCACCATATGAATGATTTTTATCTCTATGTATGGGATGTGTATTGAAATATGAAATCTTGTGGTCTATTATTATGATTTGATATATATATAGGTTAAACCTATAACTCACCAACATTTTTGTTGACGTTTTAAGCATGTTTATTCTAAGGTGATTATTAAGAGCTTCCGCTGTCGCATACTTAAATAAGGACGAGATTTGGAGTCCATGCTTGTATGATATTGTGCAAAAACTGCATTCAAGAAACTTATTTTGTTGTAACATATTTGTATTGTAAACCATTATGTAATGGTCGTGTGTAAACAGGATATTTTAGATTATCATTATTTGATAATCTACGTAAAGCTTTTTAAACCTTTATTGATGAAATAAAGGTTATGGTTTGTTTTAAAATGAATGCAGTCTTTGAAAAACGTCTCATATAGAGGTCAAAACCTCGCAACGAAATCAATTAATATGGAACGTTTTTAATCAATAAGAACGGGACATTTCAGTTGGTATCCGAGCGTTGGTCTTAGAGAACCAGAATTTTGCATTAGAGTGTCTTATCGAGTTTGTTAGGATGCATTAGTGAGTCTGGACTTCGACCGTGTTTACTTGAAAAATGATTGCTTAACAAATTTTGTTGGAAACTATATATTTTTAACATGTGAATATTATGTGATATATTAATCTCTTAACGCGTTTGATATTATGTGATAGATGTCTACCTCTAGAACAAGTCCCATTGACTCACCTAATAATAATGAAGAGTCAAATGTAAATTGGAATGATTCGTGGACTGATTCACAAGTTCACGAAGAGGAACCGGAAGAAGAGTCGGAACCGGAAGAAGAATCGGAACCGGAAGAAGAATCAGAACCGGATGAAGAAATAGAACTGGTGGGGGAAATAATAAAACGGTTAAGTAAAAGAAAATCCTCAACCAACCGACCAAGGTTAATTATGGTCAATGGTGTTTCCGCCAAGGAAGCAAAATATTGGGAGGATTACCAATTCTCCGATGAATCGGATTCCGACGAGAATTCCGATGATGTTATAGAAATTACCCCAACTGAATTTAAAAAGGCAAAAGAAAATAATAAGGGAAAGGGCATAAAAATAGAGAAATCTAATTCCAACCCCGATGAACTTTATATGTATCGTCAACCCCCGAAGTCCTTAAGTTGTAACAATGACCCGGGAACCTCTAAACCACCAGGTTTTTCTAAACCAATGTGGAAAACGACGGCTCGTATTAGGGGAACATCATATATCCCTAGAAACTTGGCAAAACGAACTAAAACTGAAGAAGAAGAAACAAGCGAGTCGGAATAAGATAGTTGTATTCGTGTGGTGTAATATATGTAATATAGTGTGCTTATGCTTTATGATATATGTAAAAATTGTTTGATTTAATAAGTATTTTTTTTATGAATCTAACTCTTGTCTATTTTACAGTATAAAAACACAAAATGGATAGACATCCCAATATTTTAAGAGACCTACCCGGAGACATGATTGATGAAATCTTGTCTAGAGTCGGTCAGAATTCTTCGGCACAACTATTTAAGGCGAGATCAGTTTGTAAGACATTCGAAGAACGTTCCAAGAATGCCTTGGTTTATAAAAGGCTTTCGTTCGAAAGATGGGGGATATCACATTGGGAAATCCATAAGTTACGATGTGTTTACTTTGACGCATATATTGCGGGGAACCCAAATGCTATTTTACGCAATGGGTTAAGAAATTATTTTGACTCAATATATCCGAATATTGGACTTCGTGATTTAGAAAAAGCGGCTAACATGCAACATAAAGAAGCATGTTATGCTTACGGATTAGTAATGTTCGCTTCTCACCAAAGTGAGAACAAGAACATCGGGCTACAACTATTAAACAAAACGTTCCCACAAGTGACGGAGTCGGTAATTGGGGTAAGAAATGAGGTTTTTAGATTGTTACGGGACTGTTGGACATTACGTAACCCTCGTCCCTTTGACGACGTTACAACACGCTATCTTATCAACGGCCATAACGGTTATGTTCCACAAGACCAAGGATGGGAAGTAATCCTAGTAAAACCAGAATGCATGACTTGTTTCTGGACGTATGAATTACGTGTCTTTATTGCCTTTGCTGAACGACTTGTGTACTAGCTAGAATTATCTTCACAACCATCTTGTATCAAATTTATTGTGTGCTATATTTCATGCTATATGTAAAATAAGCGGTATTGTAAGTTTGTAAAATATTGTGTAAAAGTTTGAACGCGAAATATTATTATAATCAGTTTTTCATATAGAATTGTAGTAGTTGAATTGTATATTAGCTACTAAGTATGAACTTAACGGGTAGGTACTACCCGAATTTAAACTTATAAAACGCTAATATGAAGAAAAAGCTTTTATAAATGAGTTCATATTATGCTACGAAATACTATTAACTACTCTTAATATTCTGTATGATTAACTTGTTCCATTTGACTATTTTGAAGGAAATGGCACCGACTACTCGACACACCGTGAATATGAATGAAGAGGAATTCCGTACTTTTCTACCTTCAAACATAGCCGCAGTACAGGCTTCGCTACATACCAACAATAACCTTGGATCTAGCAGTACAGGAAATCGTGTAGGATGCACCTACAAAGAATTCACTGCCTGCAAACCTTTGGAATTTGATGGAACCGAAGGACCGATCGGATTGAAACGGTGGACCGAGAAGGTCGAATCGGTGTTTGCCATAAGTAAGTGTACTGAAGAGGACAAAGTGAAGTATGCTACGCATACCTTCACAGGTTCTGCGTTAAAATGGTGGAATACATATCTAGAGCAAGTGGGATAAGACGATGCGTACGCACTACCGTGGTCAGCATTCAAGCACTTGATGAACGAGAAGTACCGTCCCAGAACCGAGGTCAATAAGCTCAAGACAGAACTTAGAGGGTTACGAACCCAAGGATTTGATATTACCACGTACGAAAGACGATTAACAGAATTGTGCCTATTGTGTCCGGGAGCGTTCGAAGATGAGGAAGAGAAGATCGACGCGTTTGTGAAAGGATTACCGGAAAGAATCCAAGAAGATATAAGTTCACACGAGCCCGCCTCCATACAACAGGCATGTAGAATGGCTCACAAACTAGTGAACCAGATTGAAGAAAGAATTAAAGAACAGACTGCTGAAGAGGCCAATGTGAAGCAAGTCAAAAGAAAGTGGGAGGAAAACGGTGATAAGAATCACCAATACAACAACAACAGCAATTACAACAATAATCGCAACAATTATCCCAACAATTGCAACATCAATCGCAACTACAACAAACGGCCCAACAACAACAACAACAACAACAACAACAACAACAACAACAACAACAACAACAACAACAACAACAACAACTACAACAATCATTCCAACAACAATAATAACCGCAACAACAACAACAATCAGAAGCAGCTATGCCAAAGGTGTGAAAAGTATCACTCGGGGTTCTGCACTAAATTTTGCAACAAGTGTAAAAGAAATGGTCATAGCGCGGCGAAGTGTGAGGTCTACGGACCAGGGGTTAATAGAACAAAAGGAAAAAATGGTGTCGGAACGAGTAATGGCAGAGCAAGTAGTGTCGGAGCAAGTTTTGCCAATGTAGTTTGTTATAAATGTGGAAAACTGGGCCACATTATTAGAAATTGCCCGAACCAGGAGAACAGGAATGGACAAGGCCGCGGAAGAGTTTTCAATATTAATGCGGCAGAGGCACCAGATGACCCGGAGCTTGTTACGGGTACGTTTCTTATTGACAATAAATCTGCTTACGTTTTATTTGATTCGGGTGCGGATAGAAGCTATATGAGTAGAGATTTTTGTGCTAAATTAAGTTGTCCATTGACGCCTTTGGATAGTAAATTTTTACTCGAATTAGCAAATGATAAATTAATTTCAGCAGATAATATATGTCGGAATCGAGAAATTAAACTGGTTAGCGAAACATTTAAGATTGATTTGATACCAGTAGAGTTAGGGAGTTTTGATGTGATAATCGGTATGGACTGGTTGAAAGAAGTGAAAGCAGAGATCGTTTGTTACAAAAATGCAACTCGCATTATACGAGAAAAAGGAAAACCCTTAATGGTGTACGGAGAAAAGGGCAACACGAAGCTACATCTTATTAGTAATTTGAAGGCACAAAAACTAATAAGAAAAGGTTGCTATGCTATTCTAGCACACGTCGATAAAGTACAAACTGAAGAAAAGAGCATCAATGATGTTCCCATTGCAAAAGAATTTCCCGATGTATTTCTGAAAGAATTACCGGGATTACCCCCACATCGATCCGTTGAATTTCAAATAGATCTTGTACCAGGAGCTGCACCAATAGCTCGTGCTCCTTACAGACTCGCACCCAGCGAGATGAAAGAACTGCAAAGCCAATTACAAGAACTTTTAGAGCGTGGTTTCATTCGACCAAGCACATCACCGTGGGGAGCTCCTGTTTTGTTTGTCAAGAAGAAAGATGGTACATTCAGGTTGTGTTTCGACTACCGAGAGTTGAACAAACTTACCATCAAGAACCGCTACCCACTACCGAGAATCGACGACTTATTTGATCAACTACAAGGCTCGTCTATTTATTCAAAGATTGACTTACGTTCCGGGTATCATCAAATGCGGGTGAAAGAAGATGATATTCCAAAGACTGCTTTCAGAACACGTTACGGTCATTACGAGTTTATGGTCATGCCGTTTGGTTTAACTAATGCACCAGCTGTGTTCATGGACCTTACGAACCGAGTGTGTGGACCATACCTTGACAAGTTTGTCATTGTTTTCATTGATGACATACTTATTTACTCAAAGAATGACCAAGAACATGGTGAACATTTGAGAAAGGTGTTAGAAGTATTGAGGAAGGAAGAATTGTACGCTAAGTTTTCAAAGTGTGCATTTTGGTTGGAAGAAGTTCAATTCCTCGGTCACATAGTGAACAAAGAAGGTATTAAGGTGGATCCGGCAAAGATAGAAACTGTTGAAAAGTGGGAAACCCCGAAAACTCCGAAACACATACGCCAGTTTTTAGGACTAGCTGGTTACTACAGAAGGTTCATCCAAAACTTTTCCAGAATAGCAAAACCCTTGACTGCATTAACGCATAAAGGGAAGAAATTTGAATGGAATGATGAACAAGAGAAAGCGTTTCAGTTATTGAAGAAAAAGCTAACTACGGCACCTATATTGTCATTGCCTGAAGGGAATGATGATTTTGTGATTTATTGTGACGCATCAAAGCAAGGTCTCGGTTGTGTATTAATGCAACGAACGAAGGTGATTGCTTATGCCTCTAGACAATTGAAGATTCACGAACAAAATTATACGACGCATGATTTGGAATTAGGCGCAGTTGTTTTTGCATTAAAGACTTGGAGGCACTACTTATATGGGGTCAAAAGTATTATATATACCGACCACAAAAGTCTTCAACACATATTTAATCAGAAACAACTGAATATGAGGCAGCGTAGGTGGATTGAATTATTGAATGATTACGACTTTGAGATTTGTTACCACCCGGGGAAGGTAAATGTGGTAGCCGATGCCTTGAGCAGGAAGGACAGAGAACCCATTCGAGTAAAATCTATGAATATAATGATTCATAATAACCTTACTACTCAAATAAAGGAGGCGCAACAAGGAGTTTTAAAAGAGGGAAATTTAAAGGATGAAATACCCAAAGGATCGGAGAAGAATCTTAATATTCGGGAAGACGGAACCCGGTATAGGGCTGAAAGGATTTGGGTACCAAAATTTGGAGATATGAGAGAAATGGTACTTAGAGAAGCTCATAAAACTAGATACTCAATACATCCTGGAACGGGGAAGATGTACAAGGATCTCAAGAAACATTTTTGGTGGCTGGGTATGAAAGCCGATGTTGCTAAATACGTAGGAGAATGTTTGACGTGTTCTAAGGTCAAAGCTGAGCATCAGAAACCATCAGGTCTACTTCAACAACCCGAAATTCCAGAATGGAAATGGGAAAACATTACCATGGATTTCATCACTAAATTACCAAGGACTGCAAGTGGTTTTGATACTTTTTGGATAATAGTTGATCGTCTCACCAAATCAGCACACTTCCTACCAATAAGAGAAGATGACAAGATGGAGAAGTTAGCACGACTGTATTTGAAGGAAGTCGTCTCTAGACATGGAATACCAATCTCTATTATCTCTGACAGGGATGGCAGATTTATTTCAAGATTCTAGCAGACATTACAGCAAGCATTAGGAACTCGTCTAGACATGAGCACTGCCTATCATCCACAAACTGATGGGCAGAGCGAAAGGACGATACAAACGCTTGAAGACATGCTACGAGCATGTGTTATTGATTTCGGAAATAGTTGGGATCGACATCTACCGTTAGCAGAATTTTCCTACAACAACAGCTACCATTCAAGCATTGAGATGGCGCCGTTTGAAGCACTTTATGGTAGAAAGTGCAGGTCTCTGATTTGTTGGAGTGAAGTGGGGGATAGACAGATTACGGGTCCGGAGATTATACAAGAAACTACCGAGAAGATCATCCAAATTCAACAACGGTTGAAAACCGCCTAAAGTCGACAAAAGAGCTACGCTGACATTAAAAGAAAAGATATAGAATTTGAAATTGGAGAGATGGTCATGCTTAAAGTTGCACCTTGGAAAGGCGTTGTTCGATTTGGTAAACGAGGGAAATTAAATCCAAGGTATATTGGACCATTCAAGATTATTGATCGTGTCGGACCAGTAGCTTACCGACTTGAGTTACCTCAACAACTCGCGGCTGTACATAACACTTTCCACGTCTCGAATTTGAAGAAATGTTTTGCTAAAGAAGATCTCACTATTCCGTTAGATGATATCCAAATCAATGAAAAACTTCAATTCATCGAAGAACCCGTCGAAATAATGGATCGTGAGGTTAAAAGACTTAAGCAAAACAAGATACCAATTGTTAAGGTTCGATGGAATGCTGGTAGAGGACCCGAGTTCACCTGGGAGCGTGAAGATCAGATGAAGAAGAAATACCCGCATCTATTTCCAGAAGATTCGTCAACACCTTCAACAGCTTAAAATTTCGGGACGAAATTTATTTAACGGGTAGGTACTGTAGTGACCCGAACTTTTCCATGTTTATATATATTAATTGAGATTGATTAATTGAAATATGTTTCGTATAGACAATTGACCACCCAAGTTGACCGGTGATTCACGAACGTTAAAACTTGTAAAAACTATATGATGACATATATATGGATATATATATAGTTAACATGATACTATGATAAGTAAACATATCATTAAGTATATTAACAATGAACTACATATGTAAAAACAAGACTACTAACTTAATGATTTTTAAACGAGACATATATGTAACGATTATCGTTGTAAAGACATTTAATGTATATATATCATATTAAGAGATATTCATACATGATAATATAATAATTTAAAATCTCATTTGATATTATAAACATTGGGTTAACAACATTTAACAAGATCGTTAACCTAAAGGTTTCAAAACAACACTTACATGTAACGACTAACGATGACTTAACGACTCAGTTAAAATGTATATACATGTAGTGTTTTAATATGTATTTATACACTTTTGAAAGACTTCAATACACTTATCAAAATACTTCTACTTAACAAAAATGCTTACAATTACATCCTCGTTCAGTTTCATCAACAATTCTACTCGTATGCACCCGTATTCGTACTCGTACAATACACAGCTTTTAGATGTATGTACTATTGGTATATACACTCCAATGATCAGCTCTTAGCAGCCTATGTGAGTCACCTAACACATGTGGGAACCATCATTTGGAAACTAGCATGAAATATCTCATAAAATTACAAAAATATGAGTAATCATTCATGACTTATTTACATGAAAACAAAATTACATATCCTTTATATCTAATCCATACACCAACGACCAAAAACACTTACAAACACTTTCATTGTTCAATTTTCTTCATCTAATTGATCTCTCTCAAGTTCTATCTTCAAGTTCTAAGTGTTCTTCATATATTCTACAAGTTCTAGTTACATAAAATCAAGAATACTTTCAAGTTTGCTAGCTCACTTCCAATCTTGTAAGGTGATCATCCAACCTCAAGAAATATTTGTTTCTTACAGTAGGTTATCATTCTAATACAAGGTAATAATCATATTCAAACTTTGGTTCAATTTCTATAACTATAACAATCTTATTTCAAGTGATGATCTTACTTGAACTTGTTTTCGTGTCATGATTCTGCTTCAAGAACTTCGAGCCATCCAAGGATCCGTTGAAGCTAGATCCATTTTTCTCTTTTCCAGTAGGTTTATCCAAGGAACTTAAGGTAGTAATGATGTTCATAACATCATTCGATTCATACATATAAAGCTATCTTATTCAAAGGTTTAAACTTGTAATCACTAGAACATAGTTTAGTTAATTATAAACTTGTTCGCAAACAAAAGTTAATCCTTCTAACTTGAATTTTAAAATCAACTAAACACATGTTCTATATCTATATGATATTCTAACTTAATGATTTAAAACATGTAGACACGAAAAACACCGTAAAACCGGATTTACGCCGTCGTAGTAACACCGCGGGCTGTTTTGGGTTAGTTAATTAAAAACTATGATAAACTTTGATTTAAAAGTTGTTATTCTGAGAAAATGATTTTTATTATGAACATGAAACTATATCCAAAAATTATGGTTAAACTCAAAGTGGAAGTATGTTTTCTAAAATGGTCATCTAGACGTCGTTCTTTCGACTGAAATGACTACCTTTACAAAAACGACTTGTAACTTATTTTTCCGACTATAAACCTATACTTTTTCTGTTTAGATTCATAAAATAGAGTTCAATATGAAACCATAGCAATTTGATTCACTCAAAATAGATTTAAAATGAAGAAGTTATGGGTAAAACAAGATTGTATAATTTTTCTCATTTTAGCTACGTGAAAATTGGTAACAAATCTATTCCAACCATAACTTAATCAACTTGTATTGTATATTATGTAATCTTGAGATACCATAGACATGTATACAATGTTTCGACCTATCATGTCGACACATCTATATATATTTCGGAACAACCATATACACTCTATATGTGAATGTTGGAGTTAGCTATACAGGGTTGAGGTTGATTCCAAAATATATATAGTTTGAGTTGTGATCAATACTGAGATACGTATACACTGGGTCGTGGATTGATTCAAGATAATATTTATCGATTTATTTATGTACATCTAACTGTGGACAACTAGTTGTAGGTTACTAACGAGGACAGCCGACTGAATAAACTTAAAACATCAAAATATATTAAAAGTGTTGTAAATATATTTTGAACATACTTTGATATATATGTATATATTGTTATAGGTTCGTGAATCAACCAGTGGCCAAGTCTTACTTCCTGACGAAGTAAAAATCTGTGAAAGTGAGTTATAGTCCCACTTTTAAAATCTAATATTTTTGGGATGAGAATACATGCAGGTTTTATAAATGATTTACAAAATAGACATAAGTACGTGAAACTACATTCTATGGTTGAATTATCGAAATCGAATATGCCCCTTTTTATTAAGTCTGGTAATCTAAGAATTAGGGAACAGACACCCTAATTGACGCGAATCCTAAAGATAGATCTATTGGGCCTAACAAACCCCATCCAAAGTACCGGATGCTTTAGTACTTCAAAATTTATATCATATCCGAAGGGTGTCCCGGAATGATGGGGATATTCTTATATATGCATCTTGTTAATGTCGGTTACCAGGTGTTCACCATATGAATGATTTTTATCTCTATGTATGGGATGTGTATTGAAATATGAAATCTTGTGGTCTATTATTATGATTTGATATATATATATAGGTTAAACCTATAACTCACCAACATTTTTGTTGACGTTTTAAGCATGTTTATTCTCAGGTGATTATTAAGAGCTTCCGCTGTCGCATACTTAAATAAGGACGAGATTTAGAGTCCATGCTTGTATGATATTGTGTAAAAACTGCATTCAAGAAACTTATTTTGTTGTAACATTATTGTATTGTAAACCATTATGTAATGGTCGTGTGTAAACAGGATATTTTAGATTATCATTATTTGATAATCTACGTAAAGCTTTTTAAACCTTTATTGATGAAATAAAGGTTATGGTTTGTTTTAAAATGAATGCAGTCTTTGAAAAATGTCTCATATAGAGGTCAAAACCTCGCAACGAAATCAATTAATATGGAACATTTTTAATCAATAAGAACGGGACATTTCAATTTTGAAGGCGAATACAGTAGGAAAATAACAGAAACAAGTGGAGTTTAAAGGCTGTAATAGGTGACCGAAAGCAGGCTGCGTTGATGGTGGTTACAGTCGACTGCACAGCAGGTTTTTGCAGGCTACTTTAGTCGACTGCAAATGGGGTTTTTGTTGTTTGTTTAGACGACAATGAGAGAAGGAAACAGGCTGGAAAGATTCGACTAACTCAAGGGATTTTTGGAGGTTTATTTGTGGTGTTAAACTTGAAATATCATGGGCTTTATATAGGGATGAACACGTGTTGGATCAAGATTAGGATTCTAAGTTACTTGGTGATCAAGAACTAGTGTTAGGATTAGATTAGGTTTGGTTTTCCTTAGTGATCAAGCTTTTCCCTTTTTATTTATTTATTAGCGGATTATATTGATTTATACATATTAATTATATTTTTATTTTTATTTTCGGCAATTTCATATATATTTATATAATTTATATATTTTTTTATTAATAATGTTACATTTATTTAAATACATTTTTATTTAGTCCCTTATTTATGAGTCATGTCTTTTATTTATCTTTCTTAGTTCTAATATAGTTTAGTTCATATAAAAGTCACATTTAATCTATTACACATAGTTTATTTTATTAATTTAGTATTAGGGTTAGGGTTTAATATTTAATATTAAATGGTATTAGGGTTTAGTATTTAATGTATAGGGTTAGGTTTAGGGTTTTAAATAATATTAGGGTTTTTGTATTAATTACTCCATTTACTGTATCCGGATAACAACGCTAGTGCTAATACACAGAATATGATAATGAAACCCTAAGGGCAATCTGGTAAACGGAAAAGTGAGGGTTGTTATAGTACCTCCCCGTTAATTTAAACTTCATCCCGAAGTTTCAGGAAGACTTCTCGAATGCATCAACAGTTGAGAATAGATGTGGATATTTCCGCTTCATCTGGTCTTCACATTCCCAGGTATACTCGGGGCCTCTATGTGAATTCCAACGGATTTTTGGCAATAGGAATTGTTGTCCCGTTTCAAGCGTTTGATCTCATGACCCATAACTTCTACAGGTTCTTCTTTGAAATGCATCTTATTATCAATGCGAAAGTAATCCAAAGGAATAACAGGAGTTTCATCCGAATAGATTTCTTCAAAAAGAGAAGATAATGCTATTCACGCTTTTCAGAAATTCGGATAAATGAAGTTTTAGACACATTACTAAGCTCATTTAAAACCTTGAGCGTTTTATGTCACAACACTAGAGCAGACAAACAGGTAGGAATTTGTAGAGATCACAGCCATGAAGTTTGATGCATGGCTTGTGTTTGTTAGAGATGGTACCAACTTTTAAATTTCGGAAGGTAACCATAGAAATTCCTAATGTGAATCGACAAAAGGAGATGTCATCTGAGCAGTCACTAATCAAGCTTATATACAAGTATGTCATAATTACTAAGATGCCCTTAAGATGGTATGAGTGATTAAGGAAAGATATCGTTCAGTGTATAATAATACATGCGAACTTATCCTTGGAAATAGTTTTTGATAGCTCGTTGTAGAACGTAAGATCATGATTTCAGTTACATGTCAAATCAGGGATCGAAACTTGACTAGGATAATGTCCAGTTGCAACCCAAGAAGGAAGAAATGTTTAGAGTAACCACATAAATGCCACAAAATACTGAATTATAGAATTGATATTTACGAGGGTGTTATGGTTTAGCCATGAAATATCAGAAGTAAAACTCCTCAAAGGTCAAACTTAAAAGGGAAAAGTTGATGAGAACGGAGTGTGTTGAATGATGATCTTAATGATAAGTTTCAGAGGACGAGAGGAATTGAGATTAATATGTGGTGTAGAATAACACGAAAATTTTATATGAACAAGCAATGAAAACTTTATAGAAGTTCGAGTCGTTTAAGGTGGCAATGTAAAAAAAAGGAACGAAATTCTTAGTAAAACTAGAGTTATGTACAACATGTGCTATTTTAAGTAAAATATCTTTTGAATAAAAGAATTGATTTATAAAAGTCAAAGTAAAATTTTATATGTACTAGTCAAAAATAAGTAAAGGTAAATTTTATTTACTTTATTATATAAACATATACGATTTATAAAATTTGCACGAATGGTAGTAAATAAATTTATATTATAAAATTTTGAGAGGATCGCACAGTAAAATAGTATGTGTAAAATTTTGGTAACAGAATTTTCATATTTCGGAGGTTACGAGTTGGAAAAAGATTGATGAAGATCGGGTGAAAGAATTTTGGAAATTTCGGGTTATTTTTAAGCAACAATGTTGCGAGGTAATGAAATCTATTGTATTTAAATACGGTTGTTGACTATTATTAGGGCATATGTTCTTGGAATTCAAAATGTTCATGTGTGAAACTGTTGCTAACAAGTGAGATATGAAAGGTAGAGTATGAGAACATGAAGTTAATCCCCTGTTGACTTTGAAATTCCAACAGACCAGGACTAATATTGAGTCAGAAAGCTGGTTGTAAGTGCCCTTATTACATACACATGGATGGAGTCCGTCATTCACAAAGTTTTCATAATAACTTGAGCATGAATAATTCGATGTTCACTGATATTGCTCAATAACAGTATATATATCTATCGCAATATCGTGTAAAATGCTCTAGAATCAAGGGTAATAAAGGTGTTACTACAAGTGATAGGCCAAGATATGCAAATTTGTATCGGAGAATGGTTTATAAAGAGTTTTGATGATTTATGACCGTGGTTGATCCCGATACAAGTTCAGGTCAAATTAGCGCTCTAAAATGGTAAAATAAGGCTTCAAATGATTGGGACTTCGTCCATTTGAAGAGAGAGTGCAAGGAAGCAAGACAGTAAAATTTAGTACAATGGGACGCTGTCCAGAGCTATGGGACGCCATCCAGCTTTGTACACTTGGACGTCGTCCAATAAATTGGGACGCCGTCCAAGCCTTTAAAATGGGACGCCGTCCAAAATCCGGGACGCCGTCCAGAAGTAGGTTTCAGCCTACTTTTGACTTTCTGACCGACTTTCTCCACTTTAAAAAGCTACTGATTGAAGACCAGTTTACAATATACGAACCAGAGAGTACAAAGACGAATTTTGGGAGCAATATTGGAGAACTCCAAGCTCTTGGAAGAGGCTCAACATCAAGGCATCAAAGATCAAAACCTTCTTCATCCAAGAACTCATTGTTCTTGTAGGTTATTCCTTGTTCTAAAGCAATGATTTCCATTGATAATCTGATTGTTATGTTGTCTGTTACCATGGTTGTTGGCTAGTTTCTATAATGTTTGTCTAGATTAATAACCGAAGTATTGGATGTAATCTTATTGATTGTATGTACTATGTTTGAAAGATTGAAGCTTGAATTAAAGAACCATGCTTATTGATGTTTAATCATTTGTATCTAGTTAATTGATATGTTGTTGATAAAGAGAACTCTTGTTGATGTATCATATTGATTTACAATCAACTTGTCTTAGATTGATTGTTTACTAAACCGGACCAAGGGGGTAAATTAGATCAATACGATTAAACGATATAGGAATGAATTGTGTAGAGCGAACGCAAAGACAATTGTTATTTAAGTCTTTGATCTTGCTAATCAACTAGTCACAAACGAAAAGGTCTAGGTAATAGGGAACCCTCACTTAGTACTTCTAGTTTGAGTACTCGCTAAAGAGAACTCTTGGTGGGTCAATTTAGGTGATTAGCACATTTCATAGTTATTTGATTACAAACACGAGAACTATAGAGAAAAGGGAACCCTTGATCTTGTAATTGTGTTTGCGTGTTTATTTAAGAGAACTCTTAGTGAACATATTAGATAACTTACACACATAATCATTCAATCAGGCCTTAATAGCAAAATTACATCCAGTACCGAGGGTAAAATATCTAGATGAACATTTCATCTCTTTGATCTAAATCAAACTATCTTAATTGCTTTCTTTGCACTTATTTTCATTATATAAACTTAAAAGACCAAAAATATTGTTTTTACTTTTAACCTTCTCTGATTTGGCTAAATCGTTAAAAAGCCACAAAAACATAATATCTTGTACCTTTAAGTTTCATTTACTTAGTTAATCATAATATAGTTTCTAATTCTAGTTTAACTAATACAACTGTCCTTGGAATGATACACGGAACTAAACCATTATTTATACTACTACACGATCGGGTACACTGCCCGTTAGTGTGTAACAGTCTTTTTAACCGGTGTTTTCCAACGATAATTTATATACCTGATTTCGCACATCAAGTTTTTGGCGCCGCTGCCGGGGACAGTTTTGTGTCAAAATAGAATTATTGACTAATTTGTGATTAAGTTGTTTCTTAATTATTTTAAATTATTAATAGTCTTTGAATTTTAAACTTATAGAATCGGTGCATTTAATAGTTTTGTTAGTTGTGTGATTGACAGATTTTAGGTTGCATATGCCACATACCCGAAGTTCAGATTCTACATTACTTACACCGCTTACGGAACCTGATAGAAAGCTTGGTAGGATCCCGAAAGAAGTACTTAAACTTTTTGAATCTTCATCAAAGCAGAAAACTTTTGAGTCGGAATCAAGTACAACCAAACGAGATATTCTGAATTTGGTGAGCCCGTTCCTCCTCCAAAATTTGAAATGGAAGGAGAAGCAAGACCGGTGGTACAAAGAAAATCAATGGCTACCAAGATGAAGACAACCCGAACCGGGCAAGGTAGTGCCATTACTCCGCCCACTGGTGAGGTAAATTTTGAAATAAAAGGACCTATTCTCCAAATGATTATTAACAGGTGTCAATTTAGTGGTGGTCCAAATGAAGATGCAAACGAACATATTCGTCTCTTTCAAGAGATATGTCTTCTTTTCAAACTTAAACCAGATACTGACCAGGCCATATTTTTAAGACTTTTCCCATGGACACTCCACGAGGAAGCACGAAGTTGGTTAGATTCATTGGCCAAGGCTACAATAGAAACTTGGAATGGTATGTTGGAAAAATTTCTTAAGAAATATTTTCCAGCATCTAAGTCCGCGAGACTCCAACACGAAATTACCTAATTCTGTCAAAAGCCGATGGAAACCTTGTACGAAGCATGGAATCGATTTTCCAAAATGCTGAGAGGTTGTCCAAACCATGGTTTGGATACCTTCCAAAAAGTCCAAATATTTTACAAGGGTTGTGATGTTGCAACCCGAATTTCAATTGATCAAGCGTCCGGAGGTTCACTCATGGACAAAACCGAGCAAGAGGCTTATGAGATAATCGAGAAGCTAGCCGATTATTCTCATGAGTGGCATCAAGAACGACCAATTACTCGTAATGCTCAAGTCCAAAGCGCCGGTGCTTATGATGACCTTAGTTCCCTAAGTGTGAAAATAGACGGTGTTTCTCGAAACATGGACAAAATCACTAAGGAAATTCATAGTATGAAAGTAGGTTGTGAATACTGTGGTGGACTCCATTTAGGAAAAGATTGTGATGCCAGTCTAACAATGGCTCAAAAAGAAGAAGTGGCTTTCATAAGCCAAAGAAATAATAATCAATTTCAAGGAAGAGCCTAATTTAACCGGAACTTCAACAACCCCTACAACCCTCAAGGTCAAAATTCCAATTACCAACAAGGGTCAAGTAGTGGGTTTCAACAACAAACTCTAGGTTTTTATCAAAAACCCCAACAGGAAGAGAAAAAGTCAAATTTGGAGAGTATGTTGGAAAAGTTGATTGCATCACAAACTCAGCTTGTCACAAACATAAACCAAACAAACGAGAAAAACGAACACCAGTTTAGAAACCAACAAGCCTCAATTCAGAATCTGGAGAAGCAAATGAGTGGTTTAGCTAGTTTACTTAGTGAGAGAAAACCAGGAAGTTTACCGGACGATACTAATAAGAACCCTCAAAATGAGCACGCCAATGTTATTACCACACGGAGTGGTTTAGCATACGATGCTCCAAGAATGCCCGAAAATTCTGATTTCAGTGTTCCGTTGAACCGAAATGATGAACCGGTTAAGGAGCCGGAACAAGTGGTTGAAAAGGAAGAACGGGAGAAACCCGTAGTGAAACCATATCAACCACCGCTCCCATACCCAAGAAAGCAACAACAAGAAAGGCTAGAGGCCGAAAGGTCAAAATTTCTAGATATGTTTAAACAAATTAACATAAATATGCCTTTCATTGATGTAATCTCAGGTATGCCCAAGTATGCTAAGTTCTTAAAAGACTTACTTGCTAATCGGAAGAAAATGGAGGAACTTTCATCCGTCACCATGAATGCTAATTGTTCCACAATTTTGATGAACAAAATACCAAAGAAGTTAGCAGATCCTGGAAGTTTTACCATACCATGTCTCCTAGGAGATTTGGAACGCATTAAAGCATTAGCGGATTTAGGGGCTAGCATTAATTTGATGCCTTATTCATTATATGTTAAGCTAGACCCTGGGGTACTAAAACCAACCCGAATGGCAATTCAAATAGCGAACTGCTCTGTTAAATTCCCTCGTGGAATTTTAGAGAATATGTTAGTAAAAGTGGGTACCCTAGTATTTCCGGCCGATTTTGTAATTTTGGACATGGAGGAGGACACACGTGTGCCTCTTATATTGGGTCGACCTTTCCTCAATACCGCTAGAGCTATGATAGATGTTCATGGGTAGAAATTGACCCTTAGCATTGAGGATATTAAGGTCACTTTTTCCGTTGACCATGCCCTGCAATACCCCGAGTCTATTGATGATCAATGTTACTATTTGCAAACCGTAGACTCATATTCAGAGTTGTTGCAGGAATTTCCAGAATTGCAAGGTTCGGGAGAATGCATTTTTGCGGAAGGTGATGAAGAGAACATGGTGGAAGAAGTGGAGATGTTGACCGCTTTGATGGCTAACGGTTATGAGCCAAATGATGAAGAATACAGAAAGTTAGATTTAAAAAATGAGTACCGATGTAAAACATCGATTGAAGAACCTCCCGTTTTGGAACTGAATCCACTTCCAAGACACTTGGAATATGCTTACCTTCAAGAGGATTCTACTCTCCCGGTTATCATTTCATCCGAACTCTCTGTAAGTGAGAAGTCTAAACTTGTTTCCATGTTAAAAGCCCATAAACCGGCTCTAGCATGGAAAATACATGACATCAAGGGTATAAGTCCCTCTTATTGTACGCATAAGATTTTAATGGAAGATGACTATAAGCCATGTGTACAAATGCAAAGGCGACTGAACCCTAATATGCAAGAAGTCGTTAAAAAGGAGATTGTCAAACTCCTTGATGCAGGTCTTATTTACCCAATTTCGGATAGTCCTTGGGTGAGTCCGGTCCAATGTGTACCCAAAAAGGGTGGCATGACCGTTATCACCAATGAAAACGATCAATTAATTTCCACCAGGACTGTCACGGGTTGGAGGGTATGTATTGATTACAGAAAATTAAATGATGCTACCCGAAAAGACCATTTTCCCCTACCTTACATTGATCAAATGTTGGAAAGGTTAGCAGGAAAGAAATTTTATTGTTTTCTTGACGGTTTCTCGGGATATTTCCAAATCCCTATAGCACCCGAGGACCAAGAGAAAACAACCTTTACATGCCCTTATGGTACTTTCTCCTATCGACGTATGCCCTTTGGCTTATGCAATGCTCCTGCCACCTTCCAAAGGTGTATGGTAGCTATTTTTCATGATATGATTGAAGACTTTATGGAAGTATTCATGGATGACTTTTCAGTCTTCGGTGATTATTTTGACTCATGTCTTCATAATCTTGAGCGTATGTTGATTAGGTGTGAAGAATCTAATCTTGTACTTAACTGGGAAAAATGCCATTTTATGGTAAGAGAGGGCATTGTTTTAGGTCATAAAATTTCCTCTGCGGGACTGGAGGTGGACAGAGCTAAAGTGGAAGTCATAGCTAAATTACCACCACCGTTGAACATGAAAGGTGTAAGAAGTTTTCAGGGGCACGCCGGTTTCTACCGACGGTTCATTAAAGATTTTTCGAAAATTGCAACCCCAATGAACAAACTTCTTGAAAAAGACGCTCCATTTGTCTTTACGGACGAATGTCTTAACGCCTTTAACCTCCTTAAAGCAAAACTCACACAATCACCCATTCTCATATCACCGAATTGGTCAATTCCATTCGAACTTATGTGTGATACTAGTGA
This sequence comes from Rutidosis leptorrhynchoides, assembly GCF_046630445.1. Lineage (NCBI taxonomy): Eukaryota > Viridiplantae > Streptophyta > Magnoliopsida > Asterales > Asteraceae > Rutidosis > Rutidosis leptorrhynchoides. The sequence goes on from NC_092339.1 coordinate 138,562,581, forward strand.
CTTTGCTATTAGTGCCGTCTTGGGGCAAAGAATTGAAAAACATTTCCAGCCCATTTATTATGCTAGTAAAACATTGCAAGGAGCCCAACTTAATTACACTACCACCGAGAAGGAACTCCTGGCAATTGTCTTTTCGTTTGATAAATTCTGATCTTATTTGGTACTAGCAAAGACGGTTGTCTATACAGACCATTCAGCATTAAAGTACTTGCTTGCTAAGCAAGATGCTAAACCCCGGTTAATACCTTGGGTTTTGCTTTTGCAAGAATTTGACATTGATATTAAAGACAAAAAGGAGGCCGAGACTTGAGAACCCGAATCTTGAGGTTCTCCATGAGACTGTTATCCAAGATAACTTTCCGGACGAAAATCTCATGAAAATTGAGAAAATCGATGATCCTTGGTTTGTTGACATAGCCAACTATCTTGTAGGAGGGTACTTAGAAACCAGTTGGTCACATCAGAAAAGAAAAAAATTCTTTAGTGACCTGAAATACTACTTCTGGGAAGACCCTTATCTTTTTAGGCGTTGCGCAGATGGTATGATTCGGAGGTGCGTTTCGGGAAAGGAATGCACTCAAATTCTTCTTAATTGTCACCGTGGTCCAACGGGTGGGCACTTTGGTCCCCAAATTACGGGGAGGAAAGTCTACGAGGCCGGTTTTTATTGGCCTACAATATTCAAAGATGCCTACGCCGTTTGTAAGGCTTGTGACGCATGCCAACGAGCATCACTAAACGGGATGAAATGCCTCAACAAAGCATCCAAGTATGCGAGGTGTTCGATGTTTGGGGAATTAACTTTATGGGGCCCTTCCCAAAATCTTATTCTTATCTCTACATACTCGTAGCCATTGATTATGTTTCCAAATGGGCGGAGGCAAAACCTCTCCCCACAAATGATGGCCGAGTTGTAGTAAACTTTTTGATGGAACTTTTCTCTAGGTTTGGCACGCCAAAAGCTCTTATCAGTGACCGGGGCACCCACTTTTGCAACAAGCAATTAGAAAAGGTGTTGAAGAGATATGGAGTAATCCATAAAATTTCAACATCTTATCATCCCCAAACAAGTGGGCAAGTGGAGAATACCAACAGGTCGTTAAAACGCATACTTGAAAAGACCGTTGGTGCGAATCCAAAAGGGTGGTCATTTAAGTTAAACGATGCATTGTGGGCCTTTCACACGGCCTACAAAACACTAATTGGAACCACTCCTTTCCGTATGGTATACGGAAAAGCATGCCATCTCCCTTTGGAGATTGAACACAAAGCGCATTGGGCGCTAAGGGCATGTAATTTGGATTACCAAGAGGCGGGTCGGTTACGTTTGACCCAATTAAATGAATTAGACGAGTTGAGGCTTGAAGCCTATGACAACTCTCTAATTTACAAAGAAAAAACCAAACAATGGCACGATAAGAGATTTAAAAATCCAAAGGAATTCATGGAAGGGGATCGTGTCCTTGTTTACAATTCCCGTTTCAAGTTATCACCAGGAAAGCTTAAGTCCCGATGGACGGGACCATTTGTTGTAAGAAAGGTGTACTGAAAGGACCCGTTCATATACATTATAAACGATTCACAATAGTTGATTACATCGCGAGGTATTTGACCTCTATATGATACATTTTACAAACATTGCATTCGTTTTTAAAAGAAAAACTTTCTTTACAACGAAAGTTGACGGCATGCACACCATTTCATAATACATCCAACTATAATTGGCTTAATAATAATCTTGATGAACTCAATGACTCGAATGCAACGTCTTTCAAAATATGCCATGAATGACTCCAAGTAATATCCTTAAAATGAGCTAATGCACAGCGGAAGATTTCTTTAATACCTGAGAATAAACATGCTTTAAAGTGTCAACCAAAAGGTTGGTGAGTTCATAGGTTTATCATAACAATCATTTCAATATATTAATAGACCAAAAGATTTCCGTTTATAAATATATGTACACTCGCAAGTGTATAAAAGTATTCTATAAGTTGTAGGCACCCGGTAACAAGCCTTAACGTTCATGTTTTACCCTCTGAAGTACACCAGATCAGGTGTGTTTAAAATAACCTCGAAGTACTAAAGCATCCCATAGTCAGGATGGGGTTTGTTAAGCCCAATAGATCTATCTTTAGGATTCGCGCCTACCGTACATAGACAAGTAGTTTAATGTTACCAAGCTAAGGGTATATTTCTGGTTTAAACCCACGTAGAATTAGTTTTAGTACTTGTGCCTATTTCGTAAAACATTTATAAAACAGCGCATGTATTCTCAGCCCAAAAATATATATTGCAAAAGCAATTAAAAAGGGAGCAAATGAAACTCACAATACTGTATTTCGTAGTAAAAATACATATAACGTCATTTAACAAGTGCAAGGTTGGACTCGGATTCACGAACGTATCAATATTGAGATTCAATATTGCAGGAAAGTACGTAGACGCAACGGAGATGATAAACACTATATTGACCTCACGAGCATACCCATGAACCATACCCATCACCTCCATAGCTATAACCCATAATTTCCTTAGCTTCGACTCATTCAAAAAAAACTATTTTGAAATCACTCGGATAGCACTCCGTCGTAATATTTTATGTATACTAATAATATCTTGAAATAATACAAAGAAAATATATATATGTAATTCGATTGAGAGAGTTTAGAGAAATATATTTTCAAGTTTCTATGAAATAATGAAACCTATTGAATTCTATTTATAACAGATTTTTGAATTATTAAAGTGAATTATTAAAGTATGAATTATTAAAATGAATTATTAAAGTATGAATTATTAAAGTGAATTATTAAAGTGAATTATTAAAGTATGAATTATTAAAGTAAATTATTAAAGTATGAATTATTAAAGTTAAAGTAAAATAAAAGTAAAGTAAAGGTAAAGTTAAAGTATAGTAAAAGTATAAAACTATATACGTATAATACGCGTATAAGTATATATAATATTAATTTAAATCATTATATATATTTAATAAAATAAAATATAAATATCGTTATCTTTATCATACTGGTTAAGTAATGAGTTGTCAAAAGTGGTTCTAGATATTTATAAAAGATATATACATTTTAATAATAAAGTTCTTTTTAAACTGAAAACGTTTTTTGTACTTTTGAAACTAAATTAATAGAATATTATGGAAACCAATTCTCCACTAACTTTTGTCTAACTTTCGTAAATGACACTTTTTGTTTTTATTTATAAATAGCTTTACAAATTATTCTGAATATCGTTAAGAGGAATAGATTTTCTCAAATCATAGTGGACCTCTCAACAGAGACTTGTAATCATAATTCAATGTTTATGATAATTCAATCATTTAATATATTTTTTTAATTTCATCGAAAATTATATTGAAACAAATACATTCGTGTAAGGTATTATACATTTAATAATTTATTAATATTCTCAAGTTATAATATATATATACATATACATATCTATTTATATATAACGGTTCGTGAATCGTCGGAATTTGGTCGAGGTTATAATGAATGTATGAACACAGTTTAAAATTCTTGAGATTTAACTTATCAAACTTTGCTTATCGTGTCGGAATAATATAAAGATTAAAGTTTAAATTTGGTCGGAAATTTCCGGATCGTCACAGTACCTACCCGTTAAAGAAATTTCGTCCCCGAAATTTGATAGAGGTCGTCATGACTAACAATGAGAATGTTATTATAACGATTATAGAGTTTTATCATGTTCAAGAAGAATGGATAAAATAATTCGATTAATCGAAACGTGTGAGTGAAGTTATCGTAAATGAATGAAATAAGATAATAGTGATTCGTCGTATCTTTTGACGTCATCACGATTGATCTCCGAAAAGAAAATCTTTGTAATATATATTGGATTTGATTATTCGGCGATTAAGGAAATTATGATCCTCTTCGAATTAATGAGATAATCCATTTTGATTTCTCTGTCGGATATTTCACTATAAATCCACCTCATTTGTTTTCTTACAACTCACACCTTCTCAACTCATATTTTAAAGTATTTGTCAATATGCTTCATCCAGTGCTGATTCTTGATATACTCCTCACTTTCATATCTGTCGCTCTTCTTTTTCATCTGCCTCTGGAAGAATCTATTTACTTCTACTATACTCTTGGTTTTATAGTGTTTTTAGTTCTCCCGTGTCTTTATATTGCTATATGCATTGATATATACGGTTTGTGATTTCTGGGTTGTTGTTGGGTTTTATATCTTCCCTTATATTTCAAAGTCCTTGCTTCTTCTCTAATCATTATCATCCACAGTTAATGCTCTCTTCTATTTGCTATGATTTATACTCCCATTTCTAGTTCGGAGCTTTGTCCTTTCGTTTCTTCTTCTTGCGATTAAGCACCGCTTGTAATGGTCCAAAATTCGCAGATATAAATTTCGGAATGAACGTTGTTAATTTTCTAGGAAGGAAATTGTAATGACACGATCTTGACTTGTCAAATTACCAGAATACCTCGGAAAAGGCCGAATCATCAAGAAATATTTTCTTGATATTTAGAGATCAAAGAGAATACAAGAGTCGTGTAACATAGCACATGATGACGTTATGATCTGTGAATCATCATGTTCCATTTAGAAACTCAGCATGAATTACTGTAATATAATCACGTTCATCAAGTGTCATTATATTATACTAACTCATGCTTCAGCTCCCAACACTTCTTCAAGAATATTCCTATTTTAAACTCGAATGTTTCAGAATTTAGAAACTAAAATAGTTTCTTTTATGATATAATACAGATAGCGCGAAGAGGTAAATGATTTCAGATAAGAATAATTATGGAAATATCTTCAGAAATATGGAGGATATTTATAATGAAAGATACGATGATATCTTAAAATTTCTAATATCAGAGGATGATGAAGAATATTGTACGTAAGGGTTTAGAGTCAGGAGCAAGGTATTCGATAATGACTTCAGCAGACACGAAATCATTTGGATTCTTTGAAGGTAGATTTCGTCCTTGTGATTTATCCACAGCCTTCTTCATGGTTTGCTCAATCCGTATTTTTTAGTACCAAATATTCTCTTTTTCTGAGCTTTGCCAACACACTACTCTTTATCATCAAAATTTTTACTGTTAAGGTCGTTTATAATTTTTGCTGCTTCATCAGTATTTCGAGAACTAGTTCGCAGTTTAGGGTGTTTTTCAGAAACTTCACATTCAAAGTATATAAGTCCAGAAGATAGACACATATAATTGTTGGCGTAGACATGCTGCGAGATTTCAAAATACTGATTGCTAATTTTCGATGATTCGTATGGCAATTCTCGTTACAAGATGCAGATGAGTAAATGATGGGGTTTTGATAAATATAAAGATTTTTCGGAAAGTCAAAGATCAATGAAGTTATTAATAAGTTTACTGCTAATGTGGCAAGATATGAAAGGTTCCCCGTTAATATTGATGAAGAGGTAATCATTATAATAAGGCTTATTCGATTGAACAATTGAAGTTGGTTTGCTGGAGCTGTGACAAAACCGTCTATTTTTAGAAGGGATTGAAAAGTTATTTTAGCTAGTAAATGCCAAAAGGTCTGACATGGATACATGTTAAATTATGACTTAGGTTTCAAGAGTTTTTCAGGTACGTAACTGTGGATAACATGTGGTTGGATCATCATCTCGATTGTTCATTATTTGAAGTGTCTTCAGGTATTTCGAAGGGCTTGAACACAGATTATAATCGTTAATATACATACGATGTTCTAACACAGTTTTGAAGTTAAAGTATAGCTTTGAAAGATGTAAGAATCTAAGAGTGATGATACCGGTTATAACTTGAATTGAATTCGGCGATTTCAAAATCAGAATATGTAATTAGGTTTTTGAATGAGTATGGTTGTTTTGATTTCTATAAAAGAATGTATATTGTTGTGAAAGTAGGGAGTATAATGGATGATTTGCTGAATCAGATTCGAAGAATGTAACATATTAATTGTGAATTTATATATCTCTCGGATATTACCTACCCGTTAAAAAAAATTGTCACAATTAATATTTTGTACAAAAGAATTTTATTATAGTCTTTATGGAAATATATGTGTATATTTCTTCAGATGTAATATTGATTTAATGAGTTAATATTAAATTAAACTCACTTAATTTATGGTTAAGGCTAGGATAGATAATTTCTAAACTTTAGAAATTACATAATCGTCATAGAATGTTTTCCCAATGAAGTTATGAATCAATACTTCATCGTTGTGGTATTCCTTAGTATCTACAGGGCGTATGACGTCGATGCTCATGGGACAGATTGTGAAGTTGAGGTTTGTGATGCGGTTGTTGTTGGTGGTGGTAATGGTACTGTTGATGTTGTTGATGGTGGTATTGGTTATGTTGTTGGTGCTGCTGCTGGTGTTTGTAACCTTTGCTCCATATTCTCCAAAGCCACTACCCGAGCGCGAAACTCGTTGAGTTCTTCTATTACACCGGGGTGATTGTCGGTTCGGACGAGCGGATAAATAAGATCTAGAATTTGGTGTAGTATATAATCATGACGAGATACTCTGGAAATGAGAGAGAAAATGGTGTTTCGAATAGGTTCGCCGGTAAGTGCTTCAGGTTCTTCGCCAAGAGGGCAATGTGGTGTATGGAAGGGATCACCTTCTTCTTGTCTCCAATGATTAAGGAGGCTACGAACCCATCCCCAATTCATCCAAAATAGATGATGACTAATTGGTTGATCCATTCCGGTCACACTGCTTTCGGAACTTGAGTGGGATTCCATTTCGGAATCCGAGGGACTTGAACTAATGACGAATTCCATTTCGTACGATTGAATAAAGAATTTTTCGATATGAAATGATTTTCCGGCTATCAGGTGGTATTCTAATTATATAGAGCAAAAGGTTTCGTAGATTATGGAGGAATTTACGGAATATGTCAGGCAAAGTTTACAGTAACAGATACGCTAAGATATGAATTAGCAGATACGCTAAGATATGAATTTTGTCTATACACTATTCATGCAATCAATGCAATAAGATGTGTCTAGACTAAGAATGATAAGCAGGTAATTTCCGACAAGAATGCTGAGCAAAACTTTTGAAATGCAGACACGGTCGAAGTCCAGACTCACTAATGCATCCTAACGACTATCAGTTAGACACACTAATGCAGACCTGTTTCGCTAAGACCACCGCTCTGATACCAACTGAAAGGATCCGTTCATATACATTATAAACGATTCACAATAGTTGATTACATCGCGAGGTATTTGACCTCTATATGATACATTTTACAAACGTTGCATTCGTTTTTAAAAGACAAACTTTCTTTACAACGAAAGTTGACGGCATGCACACCATTTCATAATACATCCAACTATAATTGGCTTAATAATAATTTTGATGAACTCAATGACTCGAATGCAACGTCTTTCTAAATATGCCATGAATGACTCTAAGTAATATCCTTAAAATGAACTAATGCACAGCAGAAGATTTCTTTAATACCTGAGAATAAACATGCTTTAAAGTGTCAACCAAAAGGTTAGTGAGTTCATAGGTTTATCATAACAATCATTTCAATATATTAATAGACCACAAGATTTTTGTTTATAAATATATGTACACTCGCAAGTGTATAAAAGTATTCTATAAGTTGTAGGCACCCGGTAACAAGCCTTAACGTTCATGTTTTACCCTCTGAAGTACACCAGATCAGGTGTGTTTAAAATAACCTCGAAGTACTAAAGCATCCCATAGTCAGGATGGGGTTTGTTAAGCCCAATAGATCTATCTTTAGGATTCGCGCCTACCGTACATAGACAAGTAGTTTAATGTTACCAAGCTAAGGGTATATTTCTGGTTTAAACCCACGTAGAATTAGTTTTAGTACTTGTGCCTATTTCGTAAAACATTTATAAAACAGCGCATGTATTCTCAGCCCAAAAATATATATTGCAAAAGCAATTAAAAAGGGAGCAAATGAAACTCACAATACTGTATTTCGTAGTAAAAATACATATAACGTCATTTAACAAGTGCAAGGTTGGACTCGGATTCACGAACGTATCAATATCGAGATTCAATATTGCAGGAAAGTACGTAGACGCAACGGAGATGATAAACACTAGATTGACCTCACGAGCATACCCATGAACCATACCCATCACCTCCATAGCTATAACCCATAATTTCCTTAACTTCGACTCATTCAAAAAAAACTATTTTGAAATCACTCGGACAGCACTCCGTCGTAATATTTTATGTATGCTAATAATATCTTGAAATAATACAAAGAAAATATATATATATAATTCGATTGATAGAGTTTAGAGAAATATATTTTCAAGTTTCTATGAAATAATGAAACCTATTGAATTCTATTTATAATAGATTTTTGAATTATTAAAGTGAATTATTAAAGTATGAATTATTAAAATGAATTATTAAAGTATGAATTATTAAAGTGAATTATTAAAGTGAATTATTAAAGTATGAATTATTAAAGTGAATTATTAAAGTATGAATTATTAAAGTTAAAGTAAAATAAAAGTAAAGTAAAGGTAAAGTTAAAGTATAGTAAAAGTATAAAACTATATACGTATAATACGCGTATAAGTATATATAATATTAATTTAAATCGTTATATATATTTAATAAAATAAAATATAAATATCGTTATCTTTATCATACTGGTTAAGTAATGAGTTGTCAAAAGTGGTTCTAGATATTTATAAAAGATATATACGTTTTAATAATAAAGTTCTTTTTAAACTGAAAACGTTTTTTGTACTTTTGAAACTAAATTAATAGAATATTATGGAAACCAATTCTCCACTAACTTTTGTCTAACTTTCGTAAATGACACTTTTTGTTTTTATTTATAAATAGCTTTACAAATTATTCTGAATATCGTTAAGAGGAATAGATTTTCTCAAATCACAGTGGACCTCTCAACAGAGACTTGTAATCATAATTCAATGTTTCTGATAATTCAATCATTTAATATATTTTTTTAATTTCATCGAAAATCTTATTGAAACAAATACGTTCGTGTAAGGTATTATACATTTAATAATTTATTAATATTCTCAAGTTATAATATATATATGCATATACATATCTATTTATATATAACGGTTCGTGAATCGTCGGAATTTGGTCGAGGTTATAATGAATGTATGAATACAGTTTAAAATTCTTGAGATTTAACTTAACAAACTTTGCTTATCGTGTCGGAATAATATAAAGATTAAAGTTTAAATTTGGTCGGAAATTTCCGGGTCGTCACATGTACCTTTATGGTACAATTGAAATGGTGAACTGGAAGGGTGATACTTTTAAAGTGAATGGCCACCGGGTCAAGCACTATGTTGATGGTCCCCTGGAAATCGAAGATGAGGTTAGCCTCAACTTCGAGAACAAAGCATAAATCGATATGGGGAAAAGTTGGGTGAACGACTCGTTAAAAAAAATGGTTCACAAGTGTAAATATTTTGAATTGTGTGTACGATTGTTTTTAGTTTTGCGCAAAATGATTTACGTATGGATTTTAAACTGGCGAGTGTCGAAAAATCAGGTCAGTAAGTTGTAGTTCAATTGGATGCCGTCCCATTTTTCAAACTTGGACGCCGTCCCAAATGTCTGGACGCCGTCCCACTCTTTAAAGTTGGACGCCGTCCAGAAATCTGGTCGCCGTCCAACATGTCTGACTCAGAAAAAAATACGCGTTTTAAGGGATATCCAACCCATTTTCATCCACAAAACACACTTCTATCATATTTTCTCTGCCAAACATGAACCCACTCCCAAAACCCTAATTTCTTACTTCAAATTCGTGATTTCTTCTATCAATTCCAAGCTTCAATCATGTTTTCTAGGGTATGGTTACTTCATTTTCACACTTTTCTTTATCATTTACTTGAATTGTATGTTTATATGTATATATTGGTGAAAGATAAGTGTGGGGTATTTGATTTTCATGATTCTTGATAAGATTAACATACCTTAGTTGTTTAATTACCCATATTGTCTTGATTTTGCAAAAATTACATGTTTTTAGGAGTATGCTCATGATTCTAGGGTTTGAAGTAATTGAATCCGAATTTAGGGTAATTAAGTCAAGATATTGAGTTTGTGTATGATGTTAATGAAACTTGTAAAGTGTTTAATTGTTGTTGGTGATATAAATGTCAATTTGGCCGGGTCATAATTTGAATGTTCTTGAATTTTTAGCAGATTTTTGAATTGTAATGATCTTATGAAATATGTATGCTTGACTTTCACTTGTTTAGGCCTGTTGAAGTAGATTGATGGAATAATATGCTATAATGTAGTGGCGTTATAATGGTCCTTTTGAGCTAAAATTGTGAAAATTTGTGTTATGATTTGTGATGAATATCATTAGAATGCAAGTTTAAATGCTATGACCTATGAACGTAACATGCTTGAGTCCTAAGTTGATGCTAAATTGTGAATTTGTGATTTTCATTTTTGAAAGTGTATTAGCGAGTTTGTGTTAACTTTGGTTGACTTTGGTTAAAAATTTTGAACATACGCTTTTGCTTAAATGAATCATAATGCTTATGAACTATGAATGGAATGACTAAGTGCTCTTGCTATCCGGTTATGTTTTTAGCTAACATTAACACAACGGTTTCTATGTTCTTTTGGTTTGGTGTTATTATGTTTTGCAGGGATAATCTAGCCAAATAGGTCAACCAAAGAGAGGCAGGACCTCAGGTTTAGTTCCACCACCACCACCACCACAACAACATTCATCATCATCATCTGGCGAAGAAGAAGAGGAGGATCTAAATGATCCTCAAGTTTGGTTGAGACAAGTTCAAAACGACAACGATTACGCATAAACATTTGATAGGATAAACAGTAGGCCTATAAATGCCACGTGGTACTTTATTTGGGGCCCATTGGATGAGGCAAATATGCACCAACATGTTTCCCGTTTACTAGCCATCCCCTACGATTCGATCGTTACCTACACATAGGAGCATATTTTTAGCATCCACGAACCAATTTTTCCGGTGTTGCTAAAAGAATTTTACTCAACTGTACGGTTTAATAATGTTCGGGATTATTTATCGAATTATTTTCTTCGGTTTCGGTTAGGGGGTGAATATAGAGGGATAAGCAGATTTGAGTTGTGCAGAGTGTTAGGGATTTTTGAGGAACTTACCGACAACCAATTGGTTGCTTACTTGCAGGGTTTCGATTACGTTGGTCGAGTTGACTTTAATGAGATTGCTTATTGGCGAAGAATTTGTGGGCCAAATGCATCTACACCATTCAAATTGAGCAGACACAGGTATAATGAATTGCATTCTGGGATGATAGACTGCTTCATCGACTTATCGCATGCACTTTCAATGCGAGAGTCGAAGGTAACGAAAAGGTTAAAACGTTGGATCTGTGGATAATGGATCAAATAAAATGGGGTTGCTATACTGATATTCCTGGATTGATAGGAAACTATTTTCTGGCCATTGCTACCGAGACACGGAGAGAAAAGCCGCTTCTTGGAGGCCACTATATCACGAGGATTGCTCATCACTTCAACATAGATTTCAGCCGATTGATGGAGTGTACTAACATCATGAAACCATTAAAGAAAATTTCTTATATCAACGCTGAAATTCTTATGAAGGATGGAAATGGGCATTTAGTGCCTTTTGTGGCAGGTGGCGCGAGTAGTAGTGGAGCAAACGTGCAGCAGGAATAGCAGGTAGAGGAAGAAGCAGAAATGGAAGCCCAGACAAATGTTCAAGGTCAAGGTCCTTGGTATCCGTCTCAATCTGGTTGGGATGATTTGGTCAACAGTATGAACAGTATTAGGTTGGGTCAGCAAGAAATGGAGCAACGCCAGGTTGCTCAAATACATAACCAGGGATGGAACAGTTATGGTATTGATTGGAATAACCATAACACCGAGTTATATTATTCCAACCCCGATCAGTACTATGGCACAACACGTCTGACACCCCAGTACTACACTGATCCAGAACACCCACCTCCGCCTTACCCAATTTATAATACTAACGATGCGATGCAGGATGCCAGGAGCCTATTTGAGCAGGAATACCCACGAGGACGCCGAAGCAGAGATGGCTCAGAAAACTACTTTTGGCCTTGCAACAACTGAAGGCCTGCGAGCCCATGATCATTTTGTTGAAACATTTTCGAACAATCTAGTTATTTGTTATGGTGTGTATTAAAACAATGTTTGGTTTGTAATATTTAAACTAAGCGTGTGGTTTGATAAACGGTTGTGGTTGTAAAAACACCGTTATTTTTATTATTATTTGTGTAGTTTGTTATTTTGTGCAGCGTGGTTGAACTTCAAAGACTGGCATTAAGTTCAGAAACATTTGATATTATGATGTATGTATGTTGATAATCGAGGAATGGACGATGCTCTTATGCTAGCAGTAAGTTCAGCGGCATTCGTCTACATGTTCCACGATTTAGAGGTCAAAAATTTGAAAATTTCTAAAAACACCTTATCACTTTGCCCTCTAAATTTAATCATTTTTCTGATTTCATGCAATGAGGGCCTTGCATGATCTTAAGTGTGGGGTGGGAGATAGAAATTTATCGGGAATTCATTTTTTAAAAAAAAAAAATTTAAGGCGTTTATGATCAAAATTTTTAATTTTTTTCAGGTAGCCTTAGAAACGAAAATTGTCCAAAATCATTTTACATACATTGAATTCTAAATCTAGAAAAGAAATGTTGAGTTATGTTTTAAATTATTAATAGTCTTTGAAGTTGCACTATCATTCAATTATTTGGATGAAAATCCTACTAGTTTAGTAGAGCTAACTTGTAGGTCACTTGTACCAAAACGAGTGTAAACCGTGAGAGAGCGGTGATTGTATAGCGTGGTCGGAAACCGGATCTCGCGCCAGATCGAAAACCCTAAGGACGATCCTCATTGTTTCTTCTAACAAGGACAATGTTACGTCCGAGCACTTCTTATGACCAAAAGGATGTATCTGTTCCATCCTTAAGGAAGTAAAGTCTTCCGAATGACACACTTGCTGATTTGTTTCAGAAGTTGTAGTCCATACCAGTTGTAGGGTGACTAAAAATCATGAAAAGTCATTGCTAAAATCGACTGGAAATCTACCGGGCCTCAACATCAAACAGGGAAACTGGTAGTCAAAGCTTTTATCAATGAAGGAGAATTGCTGGCCAAATGGGAAGCGCACCATGATACACAAAATGTCAGTGAATTGATCAGATTCCCAGTAGATAACCTCCGAAAAGGTAAGATATCAGCTTTTAAGCCTGATGAACCTCAATCTTTATGGTTGACTTAACGGATTAGATGATTACCTCATGATTATCGATGATATCCGGACGTAATGTGTATCCTCCTAAGCACATTTTTTTCTTACCGACATCTCATGATGTTAGGTACCGTGGGAGGGATTGGCTTGACCAGTAGCGGGAAACCCGCGCTCATTTTTCAAAAATTCAGAAAATCTGACAAAATCGGAAAACGTGCCTAGTATTAAAACTAGCATGATATTTTCAAAACCATAAAACGTTTTCATCAAGGTCCTGATTTCCCTAGGATCAAATTTTTTGGATACTTGGCTCTAATCTCCCAAAAATGTGGGTGTGTGTTTTCATTGTGTATATAGCGTGAGTGTGATTAAAATAAAGGTGTGTTATACTTAAAGTGTGTGTTTCATATAGCGTGAGTTGAGTTTCATATCAACATTTGTGTTTCGTGTGCTTCGAGTGATTTGTGTAATGCTTGTAATCTATATTGTGTAAGTGTGTTTGATATTGTTCTACTTTGTAAAAAAAGAATTGCTTGAGGACAAGCAAGGTTTAAGTGTGGGGTGTTTTGATATTGCTCAATAACAGTATATATATCTATCGCAATATCGTGTAAAATGCTGTAGAATCAAGGGTAATAAAGGCGTTTCTACAAGTGATAGGCCAAGATATGCAAATTTGTATCGGAGAATGATTTATAAAGAGTTTTGATGATTTATGACCGTGGTTGATCCCGATACAAGTTCAGGTCAAATTAGCGCTCTAAAATGATAAAACAAGGCTTCAAATGATTGGGACTTCGTCCATTTGAAGAGAGAGTGCAAGAAAGCAAGACAGTAAAATTTAGTACAATGGGACGCCGTCCAGAGCTATGGGACGCCTTCCAGCTTTGTACACTTGGACGCCGTCCAATAAATTGGGACACCGTCCAAGCCTTTAAAATGGGACGCCGTCCAAAATCCAGGACGCCGTCCAGAAGTAGGTTTCAGCCTACTTTTGACTTTCTGACCTACTTTCTCCACTTTAAAAAGCTACTGATTGAAGACCAATTTACAATATACGAACCAGAGAGTACAGAGACGAATTTTGGGAGTAATATTGGAGAACTCCAAGCTCTTGGAAGAGGCTCAACATCAAGGCATCAAAGATCAAAACCTTCTTCATCCAAGAACTCATTGTTCTTGTAGGTTATTCCTTGTTCTAAAGCAATGATTTGCATTGATAATCTGATTGTTATGTTGTCTGTTACCATGATTGTTGGCTAGTTTCTATAATGTTTGTCTAGATTAATAACCGAGGTATTGGATGTAATCTTATTGATTGTATGTACTATGTGTGAAAGATTGAAGCTTGAATTAAAGAACCATGCTTATTGATGTTTAATCATTTGTATCTAGTTAATTGATATGTTGTTGATAAAGAGAACTCTTGTTGATGTATCATATTGATTTACAATCAACTTGTCTTAGATTGATTGTTTACTAAACCGGACCAAGGGGGTAAATTAGATGAATACGATTAAACGATATAGGAATGAATTGTGTAGAGCGAACGCAAAGACAATTGTTATTTAAGTCTTTGATCTTGCTAATCAACTAGTCACAAACGAAAAAGTCTAGGTAATAGGGAACCCTCACTTAGTACTTCTAGTTTGAGTACTCGCTAAAGAGAACTCTTGGCGGGTCGATTTAGGTGATTAGCACATTTCATAGTTATTTGATTACAAACACGAGAACTATAGAGAAAAGGTAACCCTTGATCTTGTAATTGTGTTTGCGTGTTTATTTAAGAGAACTCTTAGTGAACCTATTAGATAACTTACACACATAATCAATCAATCAGGCCTTAATAGCAAAATTACATCCAGTACTGAGGGTAAAATATCTAGATGAACATTTCATCTCTTTGATCTAAATCAAACTATCTTAATTGCTTTCTTTGCACTTATTTTCATTATATAAATTTAAAAGACCAAAAATATTGTTTTTACTTTTAACCTTCTCTGATTTGGCTAAATCGTTAAAAAGCCACAAAAACATAATATCTTGTACCTTTAAGTTTCATTTACTTAGTTAATCATAATATAGTTTCTAATTCTAGTTTGACTAATACAACTGTCCTTGGAACGATGCACGGAACTAAACCATTATTTATACTACTACACGATCGGGTACACTGCCCGTTAGTGTGTAACAGTCTTTTTAACCGGTGTTTTCCAACGATAATTTATATACCTGATTTCGCACATCATTCACATAGATAGGTATGAAGACACGCTAATGCAGTGACTTTCGACTATATGATGTTTATTAGTTTATCAAGTTCTCGCTAAATCTGTGATTATTGTCGGGATAGTATGAATTTCCCGAATAAGTAAGGGCGATATAAGGACATGGTGTCACTTGCCTATTGTTATATGATCATTTAATGATACATCTAACATGCTTTTAACACCAAGGCAAAATCGTAAGATTTTTCAGAAAAATGGTTAACGATTCAAAGGTCGCGACTTATTGTTTAGGTACAACAAATCACGCGATGTTTGACCATAAGTAACGTAATGATTCAATGCTACCTTTGATCATATGGAGCGTGTGAAGGATCACGTGCTTTTCAATATGGTGATGGAAATATATATGTATACTTCAGCCTTAACTGGCAAGAAATGTGGATACTATCCACTAGAGTATGATGGGTTCTTTTAATTGATATAGTAGTTTTTAGATGTGATCAGGGTGGGTTTAGCTCAAGCCGCAGCTCGCGAGAAAATAGAAAAACTTCAGGTCACTTAAGAATATGCATCCTTCCTTCCAGTGGAGGAGCATGAATATTAAGCGTGATAATAAAACGTCAAAGGTAAAGAGATAGGTTTGTTTAAGAAAGAAAGGATGCAAAGTTTTACAAACTTTATGGCATAGGAGAGATTGTTAATCTACTAATGGATATGAGATAGATAGTTTGGTTGAAATAAGCTCTTCCTATATCTATAAATCAGATGATGATTACCCTTCATGTAATAACATTGAGATTTTCAAACGAATGACTTGGCAATTTTCTCTTTGACTCACTTTTTATTCCATATGTCATGATGTCAGAATTTCTATATGAATTACCGTAATAGAATCACGTTGGCCAAGCGTCATTATATTTCACTAATTCATACTTCCACTTCAATATCACCCCATAAGGTCAGGACACGTGATCAAACTTTGACGTTGAAATGTCGAGCATTTCAGAATTCATGAGTGACATCCCTCGGTTTCACTATCTGAGGTGATCTGATAAAAATAACTCGTGTGAGTCAAAGAATGCTTTGAATCATAATGGCGGAGTCAGGTCATAAAGATTTGTATGGACATGATAACAATCACATACTAACTGATCCTTCGGAGTCGGGATCAGTCAAGATGATAGGGTTTTGGCTTGACATCCTTAGGAAAGCATACAACATATTAGAAGAGATAAAGGCAGGAACTATGATGAAATGACAGTATAAAGAAAGCTCTTAAAACTAAGGCAGAAAAGGTTATAGTCCTATAGATTGCTAAGGCACCTAACTAACACATAAGGCACACATAAAATGCAATTTCGGTTCTTTATAACAACCTGGCTCTGATACCAATCTGTTATACCCCCAAAAAGGGCCAGGGAAATATGACTTCACAATATCACAACACAAGTATGTATAAACGAGAACGACTCTAGATGTGACGTTTTATAACAAAATTTGAATTTGCAGCAGAAACATAATAATGTTTTACATAATGAAATTTATATGTATATGACAAATGATAAGTCTAATATGTGGACTCCAATGCAACAGCTAACTAAGTATCATAGGGCAGCACACAAGCTAATCTTCACCTGAGACAACATGCTTAAAATGTCAACACAAAGGTTGAGTGAACATCATATGTTTAACAATCAAAATAAGTTTTAGACCACAAGATTTAGTTCAAAACATCAAAATATTAATATGCCATGAGTTATAATATCGAACTAAACATTAACCCCTGACACTGTACGGGTGTCAGCAATCATTATTATGTACCCCCTTGATGATCACGCCAATGGGTAGAGACGTCACTCTCAATAGGCCTACTCACAATAATTAAGCTTGCAAAATTTCAATTCCAGCAATTAACGATATTATGGCGGGGATTTGCATGTAACAATAAATACATGTTTAACAAAAGTCTCACGAAATTGCATATCAAATTATTTAGGTACTTGTGTCTAAATTGTAAATCATTTTAAAAGCAAGCATGTGTCTCACCCCAAAAGTTTCTATAATAGTTAAGAAATAGTAGAAAGAGGGGCTATGAAGTTCACCTTAGTAGCAAGTAAGATATTCCACGCAAGAAGTATGAACGGAGTATGTAATCGGAGATCTCAACCTAGAGATATAATCTTTGATTAGTTAATGTCTAATAGATATAAAGTTTGTTTATTAATATAGCAAACTATATTAACAGTGACGGTTTTCGAGAAAAGTTCATATTTCTTAAAAGTTTCTATTTTTGGAAACCTACTATTTATGGAAAGCTTCCACTTATAGTAAGCTTCTAGTTTAAGAATGTTCGGGTTATAATTCTTAACAAAGATATGGAAAAATCTCGCCCAAACTTCGTTGCTTACATGCAAGTCACTTGAATGATCAGTTGTTACCGGGTGCCCAGGATTCTTGACCAGAATCTAAGTCATGGCATTCGAAATTCACAAGCGTATCCCATAATGGCAACAAGGATCACCCTAGGCCATAAGTAGCGGTGATGTTTGTAGTCTTTGTACGTTATCTTTAATTATAACCTTCGCGTTATAGGTATACACACAACAATTTATTAATGTACTTATTATATATATATATATATATATATATATATATATATATATATATATACTTAGTGTAATTTATGGTGTTACTATATAGTTAGGTTTACTAGGTTATAATAATAATAATAATAATAGTAGTATTATCCTGTAATCAATCAACTATTAAGTAATCCCATTAATACATGTATCCATACCTACATGTTACATATACATATAATCTTTGTTATTATCATACATGTATGTGTCTATAGCTATATATATATATATATATATATATATATATATATATATATATATATATATATATATATATATATATATATATATATATATATATATATATATTATGTAAGTGTTATATATACGTTAATGTAAAGGTTGTACATATATATACATATAACTACTTTACTTTTCATGTTCTACTAACCTAATATACTTACATAATACACTCTCATACACACACACACACACGTATATATACATATACACGTATGTATATATTTGCATATATATACACACATATACCTACAATATATACATGTATATACGTACGTGTGCATGCATGCATGCATGTACATCATTATCATTGCCTCTTATTAATCAAACTCATGTACATAAAATCATAGCTTTTATTTACTAAATATTTTCTAATTTATCTCATAATCTAAATCACAACCATAAATAATAATTATTCATGCTCTTTAACTTATTAACCATAATTATTATCCAAATCTTTTAATCATTTACTTATCTAGTTTATATATATCAAGATCATAATCTTTCATTATCCTTCATAACCTTATTAACATACTTAATCTTATTAATCATAATAACTAATCATACTTTCAACTTATTCATTAATCATATAACTTATTCATAATCTTTTAAGTTTAACAACCTTTAACCTTATTAATCAAGTCATAATCTAGTTCGCTTTTACTTATAAACATAATCATGATTCAATAACCTTAAATTTGTTGATCACAAGCATTAACTATAATCTTTTAACCTTATTAACTTGTTCATATCATAATAATTATCCTTACATCTTATTCTTAATAATTATATTTATTATTCATAATCTTTATCATCTTTATTAAACATCATAGTACTTTTATTTATATACATAATCTAAATTCTTTTAATTTCAAATCTGTTAATAAACTTGTAACTCTTATTCATAATCATCTTTATATTAACATATACAAGTTCTTATCAAATAACACAATACTTAAAGTAAGTTAATTAATAAGTAATATCTTGTTAGGGTTTTAGGGATACCTTTATAGAAAATAAAGATCAAGAAGATGATGACGTATATGGACTGAAACAGAACAGGAACCAGCTGCAATCTCAACCCAAATAGAAGGGTTTCTTGGGCTGATTACCCACGACAGCAGCAGCAGCAGTACACGACCCAATTGTAGGCTTCTTGGGTCTTTTTGATTATGCACACAAGCAGAAACAAAACAAGAAAAACGTAGCAGTAAGGACAGTTTTCTTGGGCTATTTTGAAGGCGAATACAGCAGGAAAATAATAGCAACAAGTGGAGTTTAAAGGCTGTAGCAGGTGACCGAAAGCAGGCTGCTTTGATGGTGGTTAAAGTCAACTGTACATCAGGTTTTTGCAGGCTGCTTTAGTCTACTGCAGATGGGGTTTTTGTGGTTTGTTTAGTCGACAATGAAAGAAGGAAATATGCTGGAAAGAGTCGACTAACTCAAGGGATTTTTTGGAGGTTTATTTGTGGTGTTAAACTTGGAATATCATGGGCTTTATATAGGGATGAACAAGTGTTGGATCAAGATTAGGATTCTAAGTTACTTGGTGATCAAAAACTAGTGTTAGGATTAGATTAGGTTTGGTTTTGCTTAGTGATCAAGCTTTTCCCTTTTTATTTATTTATTAGCCGATTATATTGATTTATACATATTAATTATATTTTTTTTTCCGACAATTTCATATTTATTTATATAATTTATATATTTATTTATTAATAATGTTACATTTATTTAAATACATTTTTATTTAGTCCCTTATTTATGAGTCATGTCTTTTATTTATTTTTCTTAGTTCTAATTTAGTTTAGTTCATATAAAAGTCACATTTAATCTATTACACATAGTTTATTTTATTAGTTTAGTATTAGGGTTAGGGTTTAATATTTAATATTAAATAGTATTAGGGTTTAGTATTTAATGTATATGGTTAGGTTTAGGGTTTTAAATAATATTAGGGTTTTTTGTATTAATTACTCCATTTACTGTATCCAGATAACAACCCTAGTGCTAATACACAGAATATGACAATGAAACCCTAAGGGCAATCTGGTAAACATAAAAGTGAGGGTTGTTATAAGTGAGACGAATGTAGTATTTAATTTTTAAAAAAGAAAAAGAAAAAAATGTTAAAAGACAACTAAGAACGAAGTAAATAGTAACTAAGACTATAAGATTTAGATTATAGAGATAATATATCACACCCCAGTTAGGGCCTGGGCAAAATGTGACTTAATATCAAATAAACCAACATATTATAATATACCAGAACAACACTAAATGATAAAATAAACTTTATTGAGTACGCAGCGGAATAAATGAAATGTCGTTACAATGACGAAAATAGCAACATAGTAAATGTTCAAATGCAATAGTAATAAATGCGATATCTCTTGATCCTATGTCCAAGTAGCATCACATAAGCAGTAAGTAAGAAAGCTTGAATCAATCAGCACCTGAGACAAAACATGCTAAAGTGTCAACCAAAAGGTTGAGTGAAGTTCATAGGTTTAACAAATAAGTTTGACCGTTATTTTAGACCACAAGATTTAGTTTGTAAAGTTAATCTCGCAGGATCAAAAAGTTATGCCAATGCATAATATTTAGACTAAACATTCAAGTTTGCCCCAAAGACAAGTTGTAGTTTATACTTGTCGGTTTAATTTCATTATTAAGTAATACAATGACTTGGTCAAATGTATCGGGGACGTTACTCCCGATAGGCCTACCCACAATAATTAAGCATGCATTCAACGAGCAATTAAAAATATCAATATAGGGACTTAGTCGGACATAGCCGGGTATAGCATAGTTTTAACAGTTGGCACTTGTGTCTAAATTGTAAATAGTAAAAGTAGCATGTGTCTCACCCCAATAAAACTAAATAAGTTTACTAGAAATAAAGAGTGGGGCTATGAATTCACCTTAGTAAGTAGAGAGATGAGCTAGTTATTTCTTAGAATAGAAAGTTGGATGAGTGAGCAGAAAAGTCAACCTATTGACATTTAAGAGTAGTAAGTGTTTTGCACAAGTTTAAGTTTAAGTATGTAAGTGTAGTATAGTTTGTTTTACTAAGTTTCCATTCTTAGTAAGTTTCTACTTTTAGAAAGTTTCCATTTTTAGAAAGTTTTTATTTTTAGTAAGTTTATAATTAGAAAGTTTCTATTTTTAAAGTGTTTCCATTTTAGGATACTTGCCATATTAGATATACTTCCAATCACCCCTTTCCCTTCGAATGGCCATTTCAGGTCTAGGGGCTTGAGCTACAGGATCCTTTAAATCGAAAAATCCAAACCCTTCCGCCTAGAGTTTCGTAGAAACCATTCGTCAAGAAAGTTCGAAGATCTATATATATCTAATATATATCCCAAAATGTTTTTATGTGTTATAATATAGGTAGTATAGTATATGTGTTAATAATAGTATAAGTGTAAGTGTTAAATAATAGTATAAGTAATATTAGGGTTTCATTAATTAATTAGGTTTAATTAATTAGAGTAGTAATTAATGATTAGGGTTTAGTAATTAATAACTAAGGTTTAATTAATGTCTAGGGTTTAATAATTAATTAGGGTTTTAATAAACTAGGGTTAGGTTTAGGGTTTTAATTAAAGTAGTATAGTTTAGGTGTAATTAGGGTTTAGTATATATATATATATATATATATATATATATATATATATATATATATATATATATATATATATATATATATATATATGTATGTTACTCGTGTATATATATATATATATATATTTTTACATGTATATATATATATGTATCGATATGCATATGTATATATATAAGTTTATTTTGTTTCCTTAATTAACACAAACAAATCTCCTAATTGTTATCTAGGGTTTTGAAGATCAAACTTTCCTTTTCCCCTTTTTTTTCTAGTCGACATACATACATACATATTAATATATATATATATTTTTTGTATAGATCTAGATGTGTTTATGTATATGTTTATGAATAAGTTTATAACACGAACATGAATTAAACAAAACTCAAAGTTTATGTAAATAAGTTAGGGTTTAGGTTATACCTTTGAAGATTCGAAGACGACTAACAACGAAAAGATGAACACGATGAAGATTGAAGATCAAAGCCTTTGAAGATTCGAAGAACACCTCGAAGTTTCTTGAAGAACACGAAGAACGCGAAGAACACTTGAAGATCACCTTGAAGATTGATGATGATTTCGATGGTGGTGGTGTAGGGTTTCGGTTTTGGGAGCCGAAACTAGGGAGAGAGGGAGAGAGATTTGGGAGAGAAAATTGTTGTTGTGATTTGGTACAATGAAAAGGTTTAGGTTAGGTCTCTATTTATAGGGAGGATAGGAAAATTCTAGAATTAGGGTTAGGGTTAGATTTACTTAGGGAACAAGTTAGCTTGAAGAGGAGGTTAAAGAGTGTTGCTTGGGCCAAAAATTTGAGGGGCAAAAGGGTAATTTTACCCTTCCAAAATCGGCTAGGGTTTAATGGGATTAGGGTTTAACTTTTTCACTTAAGTCCTTATACTTTAATTTAGCTTAAATGATTCCTTAATTATCCCAGTTTAATTATTTTAAGTACACAATATTTATTTGTTCATGAAAGTTAATTAACTTATTATTTTTATTAACTTGTCAATTAATGTATAAAGTTAATTAGTATATTTTATAATTCTTAACGCTTAACCATTATCGATTAAAGTTTAATTATTAAGTTTAATTATATTGTTGGGCATTTAATATGGAAAAATATAGAATGGAAAAATTGAGGGTCATTATAGTACCTCCCCGTTATTGAAAACTTCGTCCCGAAGTTTTAGGTTGATTCCTCGTTTGCATCCGCAGTTGAGAAGAGATGGGGATATTTCCTTATCATGTGGTCTTTGTGTTCTCAGGTATATTCGGGGCCTCTACGCGAATTCCAACGGACTTTAACGATAGGTATGTTGCTTTTATGCGTTTGTTTGACCTCTCCTTCCATGACTTCTATAGGTTCTTCAACGAAGTGCATTTGCTCATCAATGCGGACATCATCCAAAGGAATAACGAGTGTGTCATTAGCAAGACACCGTTTAAAATTTGAGACATGAAACACATCATGTACTTGGCTAAGTTCAGTTGGTAGTTCTAATCGGTATGCCACGGGACCGACTCTTTGAGTGACTGTGAAAGGTCCAACGTATCGTAGACTGAGTTTACTTCGTTTACCGAAGCGGACAACACCTTTCCAAGGGGATACTTTCAACATGACTTTATCTCCATCTTGGTATTCGATGTCTTTTCATTTCTTATCGGCATAGCTCTTTTGTCAGCTACGGGCAGATTCTAAACGTTGCTTAATTTGAACAATCTTTTCGGTAGTTTCGTGAATGATTTCAGGACCAGTTAAATGTCTGTCCTCGAGTTCATCCCAACACAAAGGGGATCTACATTTTCATCCATATAAAGCTTCAAAAGGTGCAACCTTAATGCTGGAGTGATAACTGTTGTTATAAGAAAATTCAACCAAAGGTAGATGTCTATCCCAACCTTTGCCGAAATCGATTGCACAAGCACGTAGCATATCTTCCATGGTTTGAATAGTTCGTTCACTTTAACCATCAGTTTGCGGATGATAGGCTGTACTCATGTCAAGTTGAGTTTCAAGAGCAGATTGTAAAGTTTTCCAGAATCTAGAAATGAATCGACCGTCGCGATCAGAAATAATCAAGATAGAAACACCATGACGTGAGACAATTTCTTTAATATAAAGTTGTGATAATTTCTCCATCTTATCGGTTTTCTTGATCGGTATGAAATGCGCAGATTTAGTAAGACGATCAACTACGACCTAAATAGTATCGTTACCGTTCGAAGTCTTAGGTAACTTAGTAACGAAGTCCATAGTGATACATTCCCACTTCCACTGCGGAATATCGGGTTGTGTCAATAGACCAGAAGGCTTTTGATGTTCGGCCTTGACTTTCAAACAAGTGAGACATTTGCTAACATAAGTAGCAATGTCGGCTTTCATGTTAGGCCACCAGTAGAATTCCTTCACATCGTGATACATCTTACTGGAACCGGGATGAATAGAATACCTAGTCTTATGTGCTTCATCCAAGACTAGTTCATGGAGATTACCGAAGCGAGGAACCCAAATTCTATTGCCAAAGTACCGTGTACCATTAGCTTTCACTTGAAGTTGGTTCTCGAAACCAATAGGTCCTTCACCTTTGATAAGTGTCAGTTTAATAGCTTCCAATTGAGCTTCACAGATTCGCGAGATAAGATTTGATTTGATCTTTAGGTTTAGAGCACGAACACGTTTAACATCGTCTTTTCAACTAAGGGCATCGGCAACTACATTCGCCTTGCCAGGATGATATTTCAGCTCACAGTAATAATCGTTCAATGTCTCAAGCCATCGGCTTTGCCTCATATTCAGCTGTTTTTGATCAAAGATGTGTCGAAGACTTTTATGGTCAGTGTACACCGTAAAATGGGTACCATACAGATAATGTCTCCATATCTTTAATGCAAATACCACGGCACCTAACTCAAGGTCATGTATGGTATAGTTCTCTTCATGTTTCTTCAACTGCCTAGATGCGTAGGCAATAACCTTTTCTCGTTGCATTAAAACATAACCAAAGCCTTGCTTCGAAGCATCGCAGTAAACAACAAAGTCGTCAGTACCTTCGGGTAAGGATAGAATCGGGGCTGTAGTCAATTTCTCCTGCAGAATCTTGAAAGCAGATTCCTGTTCTTCGGACCACTCAAACTTCTTCCCTTTTTGAGTTAGCATTGTAAGAGGTTTAGCAAGTAGGGAAAAATCTTTTATAAACTTTCGATAGTAACCGGCAAGTCCCAAAAATTGACGAATATGCTTCGCAGTCTTTGGTATCTCCCAGTTTTGAATAGCGGTAATCTTAGCTGGATCAACATGTATTCCGTTACTATCTACAACATGTCCAAGAAATTGTTCGGTTTTGAGCCAAAACTCGCACTTAGAAAACTTAGCGTAGAGTTGTTCCTTTCGTAAGAGTTCAAGAATCATGCGCAAATGCTGCTCATATTCTTTCTCACTCTTGGAGTAGATCAAGATGTCGTCAATGAATACAATGACAAATTTGTCAAGATACGGCTTGCAGATGCGATTCATAAGATCCATGAATACGGCAGGAGCATTAGTTAAACCAAAAGGCATAACACAAAATTCATAGTACCCATAACGAGTGTGAAAAGCAGTCTTGGGAATATCGGATTCCTTGACTCTGAGTTGGTGATAATCGGATCTCAAATCAATCTTTGAATAGACGCTTGACCCTTGGAGTTGGTCGAATAAATCATCAATACGCGGCAACGGATAACGATTCTTGATAGTAAGCTTGTTAAGTTCGCGGTAATCAATGCACATCCTTAAGGTACCATCCTTCTTCTTAACAAATAGAATAAGAGCTCCCCATGGGGATGAGCTTGGACGAATGAAACCTTTATCCAATAGTTCTTGGAGTTGGTTGGATAATTCCTTCATCTTGAAGGGTGCTAATCGGTATGGAGCTTTAGCAAAAGGTGCATCACCGACAGTTAAATCAATTTGAAATTCAACTTGTCGAGGAGGTGGAAGACCAGAAAGATCTTCAGGAAACACATCGGGATAGTCTTTAACCACTGGTACATCATCAGTACTCTTCTCTTTCGACTCAGTCATCTTAACGTGGGCTAGAATAGCTGGATAACCTTTCATAAGGTATTTGCGGGTTTTGATACATGAGATAATATTGAGATTGGAACCACTCTTTTCACCTTGGATGATGAGAGTCTCTCCATTTCCCAATGGAACATGAACAGTTTTATCGTAACACATGATAGCAGCATGTAATGGACGTAACCAATCCATTCCAACTATGACGTCAAAACTTTCGAGCTCGACCGGCAAAAGGTCTATCTTAAATTCTTTATTGGCTAGGATTAGGTTGCAATTTTTATAGATTTTATCGACTTGGATGATCTTTCCATTGGCTACTTCTACTAATCCTTTAATTTCTAAGGGTTGAGGCTTTTTAGTAAACAGGGTACAAAAATCACTAGACACGTAACTTCTGTCGGCACCAGTATCGAAAAAAATAGTGGCACAACAATTATTGACAAGATACGTACCCTTGATGTGAAATGTCCCATTCATATTGATTATAAACGTTCCATATTAATTGATTTCGTTGCAAGGTTTTGACCTCTATATGAGACGTTTTTTCAAAGACTGCATTCATTTTTAAAACAACCATAACCTTTATTTTATCAATAAAGGTTTTAAAAAACATTACGTAGATTATTAAATAATGATAATCTAAAATATACTGTTTACACACGACCATTACATAATAGTTTACAATAGAAATATATTACATCGACATATGTTTCTTGAATGCAGTTTTTACACAATATCATACAAACATGGACTCCAAATCTTGTCCTTATTTTAGTATGCAACAGCGGAAGCTCTTAGTATTCACCTGAGAATAAACATGCTTTAAACGTCAACAAAAATGTTGGTGAGTTATAGGTTTAAACTATATATATCAAATCGTAACAATAGACCACAAGATTTCATATTTCAATACACATCCCATACATAGAGATAAAAATCATTCATATGGTGAACACCTGGTAACCGACATTAACAAGATGCATATATAAGAATATCCCCATCATTCCGGGACACCCTTCGGATATGATATAAATTTCGAAGTATTAAAGCATCCGGTACTTTGGATGGGGTTTGTTAGGACCAATAGATCTATCTTTAGTATTCGCGTCAATTAGGGTGTATGTTCCCTAATTTTTAGATTACCAGACTTAATAAAAATGGGCATATTCGATTTTGATAATTCAACCATAGAATGTAGTTTCACGTACTTGTGTCTATTTTGTAAATCATTTATAAAACCTGCATGTATTCTCATCCCAAAAATATTAGATTTTAAAAGTGGGACTATAACTCACTTTCACAGATATTTCCTTCCTCGGAAATAAGACTTGGCCACGGATCGATTCACGAACCTATACAAATATGTACATATATATCAAAGTATGATCAAAATATAATTACAACCATTTTTATTATATTTTAAAGATTTGAGTGTATTAAGTCAGCTGTCCTCGTTAATAACCTACAACTAGTTGTCCACAGTTAGATGTACAGAAATAAATCGATATATATTATCTTGAATCAATCTACGACCCAGTGTATACATGTCTCAGGCTAGATCACAACTCAAAGTATATATATTTTTGGAATCAACCTCAATCCTGTATAGCTAACTCCAACATTACTGCATATAGAGTGTCTATGGTTGTTCCAAATAATATATATACATGGGTCGATATGATATGTCAAAACATTAGCATACGTGTCTATGGTATCCCAAGATTACATAATATATTAGAATACATGTATAATACAATATAAGTTAGCTAGGATATGATTTGTATAGATTTGTTAAACATTTCCCGTAGCTAAAAAGATCAAAAAAATATCCATACTTGTTTTACCCATAACTTCTTCATTTTAAATCTGTTTTGAGTGAATCAAATTGCTATGGTTTCATATTGAACTCTAATTTAAGAATCCAAACGGAAAAGGTATAGGTTTATAGTCGGAAATTTAAGTTACATGTCAATTACTAAAGAGGTAGTCATTTTCGTCGAAAGAACGACATCTTGATGACCATTTTGAAAAACATACTTTCACTTTGAGTTTAACCAAGATTTTTGGATATAGTTTCATGTTCATATGAAAAATCATTTTCCCAGAAGAACAAATTTTAAATCAAAGTTTATCATAGTTTTTAATTATCCAAACCAAAACAGCCCCCGGTTTCACTACGACGGCGTATATCCGATTTTATGGTGTTCATCGTGTTTCCAGGTTTTAAATCATTATGTTAGCATATCATATAGATATATAACATGTGTTTAGTTGATTTTAAAAGTCAAGTTAGAAGGATTAACTTTTGTTTGCTAACAAGTTTAGAATTAACTAAACTATGTTCTAGTGATTACAAGTTTAAACCTTCGAATAAGATAACTTTATATGTATGAATCGAATGATGTTATGAACATCATTACTACCTCAACTTTTCTGGATAAAACTACTGGAAATGAGAAAAATAGATCTAGCTTTAAAGGATCCTTGGATGGCTTGAAAGTTCTTGAAGCAGAATCATGACACGAAAACAGTTCAAGTAAGATTTTCACTTGAAATAAGATTGTTATAGTTGTAGAAATTGAATCAAAGTTTGAATATAAATATTACCTTGAATTAGAAAGATAACCTACTGTAAATAACAAAGGTTCCTTGATCTTAGATGATTACTTGGAATGGATTAGAAAGCTTGGAAGTAGACTTGCAAACTTGGAAGTATTCTTGATTTTTATGAAACTATACTTATGG
The DNA here is from genome assembly GCF_046630445.1 of Rutidosis leptorrhynchoides. Lineage (NCBI taxonomy): Eukaryota > Viridiplantae > Streptophyta > Magnoliopsida > Asterales > Asteraceae > Rutidosis > Rutidosis leptorrhynchoides. Next base: position 138,591,419 of record NC_092339.1, read on the forward strand.
AATTTATGAAGAACACTTAGAACTTGAAGATGGAACTTGAGAGAGATCAATTAGATGAAGAAAATTGAAGAATGAAAGTGTTTGTAGGTGCTTTTGGTCATTGATATATGGATTAGATATAAAGGATATGTAATTTTGTTTTCATGTAAATAAGTCATGAATGATTACTAATATTTTTGTAATTTTATGAGATATTTCATGCTAGTTGCCAAATGATGGTTCTCACATGTGTTAGGTGACTCACATGGGATGCTAAGAGCTGATCATTGGAGCGTATATACCAATAGTACATACATCTAAAAGCTGTGTATTTTATGAGTACGAATACGGGTGCATACGAGTAGAATTGTTGATGAAACTGAACAAGGATGTAATTGTAAGCATTTTTGTTAAGTAGAAGTACTTTGATATGTGTCTTGAAGACTTTCAAAAGTGTAAGAATACATATCAAAACACAACATGTATATATGAAATGTCCCGTTCTTATTGATTAAAAATGTTCCATATTAATTGATTTCGTTGCGAGGTTTTGACCTCTATATGAGACATTTTTCAAAGACTGCATTCATTTTAAAACAAACCATAACCTTTATTTCATCACTAAAGGTTTAAAAAGCTTTTCGTATGTTATCAAATAATGATAATCTAAAATATCCTGTTTACACACGACTATTACATAATGGTTTACAATACAAATATGTTACAACGAAATAAGTTTCTTGAATGCAGTTTTTTACACAATATCATACAAGCATGGACTCCAAATCTTGTCCTTATTTAAGTATGCGACAGCGGAAGCTCTTAATAATCATCTGAGAATAAAGATGCTTAAAACGTCAACAAAAATGTTGGTGAGTTATAGGTTTAACCTATATATATCAAATTGTAACAATAGACCACAAGATTTCATATTTCAATATACATCCCATACATAGAGATAAAAATCATTCATATGGTGAACACCTGGTAACCGACATTAAAAAGACGCATATATAAGAATATCCCCATCATTCCAGGACACCCTTCGGATATGATATAAATTTCGAAGTACTAAAGCATCCGGTACTTTGGATGGGGTTTGTTAGGCCCAATAGATCTATCTTTAGGATTCGCGTCAATTAGGGTGTCTGTTCCCTAATTCTTAGATTACCAGACTTAATAAAAAGGGGCATATTCGATTTCGATAATTCAACCATAGAATGTAGTTTCACATACTTGTGTCTATTTTGTAAATCATTTATAAAACATGCATGTATTCTCATCCCAAAAATATTAGATTTTAAAAGTGGGACTATAACTCACTTTCACAGATTTTTTACTTCGTCGGGAAGTAAGACTTGGCCACTGGTCGATAACAAATATGTACATATATATCAAAGTATGTTCAAAATATAATTACAACACTTTTAATACATTTTGATGTTTTAAGTTTATTAAGTCAGCTGTCCTAGTTAGTAACCTACAACTAGTTGTCCACAGTTAGATGTACAGAAATAAATCGATATATATATTATATTGAATCAATCCACGACCCAGTGTATACACGTCTCAGGCTAGATCACAACTCAAAGTATATATATTTTTGGAATCAACCTCAACCCTGTATAGCTAACTCCAACATTACTGCATATAGAGTGTCTATGGTTGTTCCAAATAATATTTATACATGGGTCGATATGATATGTCAAAACATTTGCATACGTGTCTATAGTATCCCAAGATTACATAATATATTAGAATACATGTATAATACAATATAAATTAGCTAGGATATGATTTGTATAGAATTGTTAATATTTCCCGTAGCTACAAAAATAAAAAATATCCAATCTTGTTTTACCCATAACTTCTTCATTTTAAATCCGTTTTGAGTGAATCAAATTGCTATGGTTTCACCCATAACTTCGAATAAGATAGCTTTATATGTATGAATCGCATGATGTTATGAACATTATTACTACCTCAAGTTTTGTGGATAAACCTACTGGAAAAGAGATAAATGGATCTAGCTTCAAAGGATCTTGGATGGCTTGAAAGTTCTTGAAGTAGAATCATGACATGAAAACAAGTTCAAGTAAGATTTCCACTCGAAATAAGATTGTTATAGTTATAGAAATTGAATTAAAGTTTGAATATGAGTATTACCTTATATTAGAAAGATATCTTACTGTAAATAAGAAAGATTTCTTGAGGTTGGATGATCACTCTACAAGATTAGAAGTAAGCTAGCAAACTTGGAAGTATTCTTGATTTTATGAAACTAGAACTTGTAGAATTTATGAAGAACACTTAGAACTTGAAGATAGAACTTGAGAGAGATCAATTAGATGAAGAAAATTGAAGAATGAAAGTGTTTGTAGGTGTTTTTAGTCTTTGCTGTATGGATTAGATATAAAGGATATGTAATTTTGTTTTCATGTAAATAAGTCATGAATGATTACTAATATTTTTGTAATTGTATGAGATATTTCATGCTAGTTGCCAAATGATGGTTCCCACATGTGTTAGGTGATTCACATGGGCTGCTAAGAGCTGATCATTGGAGTGTATAACAATAGTACATACATCTAAAAGCTGTGTATTGTACGAGTACGAATACGGGTGCATACGAGTAGAATTGTTGATGAAACTGAACGAGGATGCAATTGTAAGCATTTTTGTTAAGTAGAAGTATTTTGATAAGTTTCTTGAAGTCTTTCAAAATTGTATGAATACATATTAAAACACTACATGTATATACATTTTAACTGAGTCGTTAAGTCATCGTTAGTCGTTACATGTAAGTGTTGTTTTGAAACCTTTAGGTTAACGATCTTGTTAAATGTTGTTAACCCAATGTTTATAATATCAAATGAGATTTTAAATTATTATATTATCATGATATTATGATGTACGAATATCTCTTAATATGATATATATACATTAAATGTCGTTACAACGATAATCGTTACATATATGTCTCGTTTCAAAATCATTAAGTTAGTAGTCTTGTTTTTACATATGTAGTTCATTGTTAATATACTTAATGATATGTTTACTTATCATAATATCATGTTAACTATATATATATAACCATATATATGTCATCATATAGTTTTACAAGTTTTAACGTTCGTGAATCACCGGTCAACTTGGGTGGTCAATTGTCTATATGAAACCTATTTCAATTAATCAAGTCTTAACAAGTTTGATTGCTTAACATGTTGGAAACACTTAATCATGTAAATAACAATTTCATTTAATATATATATAAACATGAAAAAGTTCGGGTCACTACAATATACATTCTAATGGAGTCGTTAAGTCTTCGTTAGTCGTTACATGTAAGTGTTGTTTTGAAACCTTTAAGTTAATGATCTCAATTAATGTTGTTAACCCAATGTTTATTATATCAAATTAGATGTTAAATTATTATATTATCATGATATTATGATGTATGAATATCTCTTAATATGATATATACATTAAAATATCGTTACAACGATAATCGTTACATATAAGTCTCGTTTCGTAATTCTTGAGTTAGTAGTCTTGTTTTTACATATGTAGTTCATTGTTAACACACTTAATGATATATTTAAATATCATTTTATCATGTTAAATATAGTGTATCAATATCTTAATATGATACATATATATTTAGTAGACGTTATCATAACGATAATCGTTATATATATCATTTCGAGTTTCTTAACTTAGTAATCTCATTTCTTATGTATATCACACATTGTTAATATACTTAGTGAGATACCTACTCATCATAATCTCATGTCAACCATATATATATGTCTATATATACCACAACATGTAGTTTTTTACAATTTGATAACGTTCGTGAATCGCCGATCAACTTGGGTGATCAATTGTCTATATGAAACTTATTTCATTTAATCAAGTCTTAACAAGTTTGATTTCTTAACACGTTGGAAACATTTAGTCATGTAGATATCAATCTCAATTAATATATATAAACATGGAAAAGTTCGGGTCACTACAGTACCTACCCGTTAAATAAATTTCGTCCCGAAATTTTAACCTGTTGAAGGTGTTGACGAATCTTCTGGAAATAGATGCGGGTATTTCTTCTTCATCTAATCTTCATAATCCCAGGTGAACTCGGGTCCTCTACGAGCATTCCATCGAACCTTAATAATCGGTATCTTGTTTTGCTTAAGTCTCTTAACCTCACGATCCATTATTTCGACGGGTTCTTCAATGAATTGAAGTTTTTCATTGATTTGGATTTCGTCCAACGGAATAGTGAGATCTTCTTTAGCAAAACATTTCTTCAAATTCGAGATGTGAAAAGTGTTATGTACAGCCGCGAGTTGTTGAGGTAGCTCCAGTTGGTAAGCTACTGGTCCGACACGATCTATAATCTTGAATGGTCCAATGTACCTTAGATTTAGTTTCCCCCGTTTACCAAATCGAACAACGCCTTTCCAAGGTGAAACCTTAAGCATGACCATTTCTCCAATTTCAAAATCTATATCTTTTCTTTTACTGTCCGCGTAGCTCTTTTGTCGACTCTGGACGGTTTTCAATCGTTGTTGAATTTGGATGATTTTCTCGGTAGTTTCTTGTATTATCTCTGGACCCGTAATCTGTCTATCCCCCACTTCATTCCAACAAATTGGAGACCTGCACTTTCTACCATAAAGTGCCTCAAACGGCACCATCTCAATACTAGAATGATAACTGTTGTTGTAGGAAAATTCTGCTAACGGTAGGTGTCGATCCCAACTGTTTCTGAAATCAATAACACAGTCTTCAAGCGTTTGTATCGTCCTTTTACTATGCCCATCAGTTTGTGGATGATAGGCAGTACTCATGTCTAGACGAGTCCCCAATGCTTGTTGCAACATCTTCCAGAACCTTGAAACAAATCTACCATCCCTATCAGAGATAATAGAGACGGGTATTCCATGTCTGGAGACAACCTCCTTCAAATACAATCGCGTCAACTTCTCCATTTTGTCATCTTCTCTCATTGGCAGGAAGTGTGCTGACTTGGTGAGACGATCAACTATTACCCAAATAGTATCATAACCACTTGCAGTCCTTGGCAATTTAGTAATGAAATCCATGGTAATGTTTTCCCATTTCCATTCCGGGATTTCAGGTTGTTGTAGTAGACCTGATGGTTTCTGATGTTCAGCTTTGACCTTAGAACACGTCAAACATTCTGCTACATATTTAGCAATATTGGCTTTCATACCCGGCCACCAAAAGTGTTTCTTGAGATCTTTATACATCTTCCCCGCTCCGGGATGTATTGAATATCTGGTTTTATTTGCTTCTTTAAGTACCATTTCTCTCACATCTCCAAATCTTGGTATCCAAATTCTATCAGCCCTATATCGGGTTCTGTCTTCCTGAATATTAAGATGTTTCTCTGATCCTTTGGGTATCTCATTCTTCAACTTTCCTTCTTTTACAACCCCCTGTTGCGCCTCCTTTATTTGAGTAGTAAGGTTAGTACGAATAATTATATTCATAGCTTTTACCCGTATAGGTTCTCTGTCCTTTCTACTCAAAGGGTCGGCTACCACATTCACCTTCCCCGGGTGGTATCGAATCTCAAAATCATAATCATTCAACAGTTCAATCCACCTACGTTGTCTAATATTCAGTTGCTTCTGATTAAATATATGTTGGAGACTTTTGTGGTTGGTATATATAATACTTTTGACTCCATATAAATAATGCCTCCAAGTCTTTAATGCAAAAACAACAGCACCCAATTCCAAATCGTGAGTTGTATAATTTTGCTCGTGAATCTTCAATTGTCTAGACTCATAAGTAATCACCTTGTTTCATTGCATTAATACACAACCGAGACCTTGCTTTGATGTGTCACAATAAATCACAAAATCATCATTCCCTTCAGGCAATGACAATATAGGTGTCGTAGTTAGCTTTTTCTTCAATAACTGAAACGCCTTCTCTTGTTCATCCTTCCATTCAAATTTCTTCCCTTTATGCGTTAATGCAGTCAAGGGTTTTGCTATTTTGGAGAAATCTTGGATGAATCTTCTGTAGTAACCAGCCAATCCTAAAAATTGACGTATATGCTTCGAAGATTTTGGGGTTTCCCACTTTTCAACGGTTTCGATCTTTGCCGGGTCCACCTGGATACCTTCTTTGTTCACTATGTGACAGAGGAATTGAACTTCTTCCAACCAAAATGCACACTTTGAAAACTTAGCGTACAGTTTTTCTTTCCTCAATACTTCTAGCACTTTTCTCAAATGTTCTTCGTGCTCTTGATCATTCTTTGAGTAAATAAGTATGTCATCGATGAAAACAATGACAAACTTGTCAAGATATGGCCCACACACTCGGTTCATAAGGTCCATGAACACAGCTGGTGCGTTAGTCAATCCAAACGGCATAACCATAAACTCGTAATGAGCATAACGCATCCTAGAAGCAGTTTTTGGAATATCATCCTCCTTTACTTGCATTTCATGATATCCAGAACGTAAATCGATCTTCGAATAAACCGAAGAGCCTTGTAGTTGATCAATAAGTCGTCAATTCTTGGCAGTGGATAACGGTTTTTGATGGTAAGTTTATTCAACTCTCTGTAGTCAATACACAACCTAAATGTACCATCCTTCTTCTTGACAAACAAAACAGGAGCTCCCCATGGTGATGTGCTTGGTCGAATGAAACCACGTTCTAATAGTTCTTGCAGTTGGCTTTGCAGTTCTTTCATCTCGCTGGGTGCGAGTCTATAAGGAGCACGAGCTATTGGTGCAGCTCCTGGTACAAGATCTATTTGAAATTCAACAAATCGATGTGGAGGTAGTCCCGGTAATTCTTTCGGAAATACATCGGGAAATTCTTTTGCGACGGGAACATCATTGATGCTCTTTTCTTCAGTTTGTACTTTCTCGACGTGTGCTAGAACAGCATAGCAACCTTTTCTTATTAGTTTTTGTGCCTTCAAATTACTAATAAGATGTAGCTTCGTGTTGCCCTTCTCTCCGTACACCATTAAGGATTCTCCTTCTTCTCGTACAATGCGAATTGCATTTTTGTAACATACGATCTCTACTTTCATCTCCTTCAGCTAGTCCATGCCAACAATTACATCAAAACTCCCTAACTCTACTGGTATCAAATCAATCTTAAATATTTCGCTACCCATTTTAATTTCTCGATTCCGGCATATATAATCTGCTGTAATTAATTTACCGTTTTCTAATTCGAGTAAAAATTTACTATCCAACGGCGTCAATGGACAACTTAATTTAGCACAAAAATCTCTACTCATATAGCTTCTATCCACACCCGAATCAAATAAAACGTAAGCAGATTTATTGTCAATAAGAAACGTACCCGTAACAAGCTCCGGGTCTTCCTGTGCCTCTGCCGCATTAATATTGAAAACTCTTCCGCAGCCTTGTCCATTCGTGTTCTCCTGGTTCGGGCAATTTCTAATAATGTGGCCCGGTTTTCCACATTTATAACAAACTACATTGGCATAACTTGCTCCGACACTACTTGCTCCACCATTACTCGTTCCGACACCATTTATTCCTTTCGTTCTGTTAACCCCTGGTCCGTAGACCTCACACTTCGCCGTGCTATGACCATTTCTTTTACACTTGTTGCAAAATTTGGTGCAGAACCCCGAGTGATACTTTTCACACCTTTGGCATAGCTGCTTCTGATTGTTGTTGTTGTTGTTGCGGTTGTTATTGTTGTTGGGATGATTGTTGTAGTTGTTGTTGTTGTTGTGCCGTTTGTTGTAGTTGCGATTGATGTTGCGATTGTTGGGATAGTTGTTGTTGTATTGGTGACTCTTATCACCATTTTCCTCCCACTTTCTTTTGACAAGCTTCACGTTGGCCTCTTCGGCCGTCTGTTCTTTAATTCTTCCCTCAATCTGGTTCACTAGTTTGTGAGCCATTCTACATGCCTTTTGTATGGAGGCAGGCTCGTGTGAACTTATATCTTCTTGGATTCTCTCCGGTAACCCTTTCACAAATGCGTCGATCTTCTCTTCCTCATCTTCGAACGCTCTCAGACACAATAGGCACAATTCTGTGAATCATCTTTCATACGAAGTAATATCGAATCCCTGTGTTCGTAACCCTTTTAGTTCTGACTTGAGCTTATTGACCTCGGTTGTGGGACGGTACTTCTCGTTCATCAAGTGCTTGAATGCTGACCATGATAGCGCGTAAGCAGCATCTTGTCCCACTTGCTCTAGATAGGTATTCCACCATGTTAACGCAATACCTGTGAAGGTATGCGTAGCGTACTTCACTTTGTCTCCTTCAGCACACTTACTTATGGAAAACACCGATTCAAATTTCTAGGTCCACCGTTTCAATCCGATTGGTCCTTCGGTCCCATCAAATTATGAAGGTTTGCAGGCAGTGAATTCCTTGTAGGAGCATCCTACACGATTTCTTGCACCGTTAGCTGTATTGTTAGATTCAGAGTTATTGTTGGTATGTAGCGCGGCCTGTACTACGGCTATGTTTGAAGCAAGAAAGGCACGAAATTCCTCTTCGCTCATATTCAAGGTGTGTCGAGTAGTCGGTGCCATTTCCTTCAAAATAGTCAAATGAAACTAGTTAATCATACAGAATATTAAGAGTAGTCAATAGCATCTCGTAGCATAATATGAACTCATTTATAAAAGCTTTTTCTTCATATTAGCGTTTTATAAGTTTAAATTCGGGTACTACCTACCCGTTAAGTTCATACTTAGTAGCTAATATACAATTCAACTACTACAATTCCATATGAAAAACTGATTATAATAATATATCACATACAAATATTCTTCAAACTTACAACTTCACTATATTACATATAACATGAAATATAGTACACTATGATACAGGACAGTTTTGAAGATAAATCTAGTTAATACGCAAGTTGTTCAGCAAAGGAAATGAAGACACGTAATTCATAAGTCCAGAAACAAGTCATGCATTCTGGTTTTACTAAGACGACTTCCCATCCTTGGTCTTGTGGAAAATAACCGTTATGACCATTGGCTAGGCAGCATGTTGTAATGTCGTCAAAAAGACGAGGGTTTCGTAATGTCCAACAGCCCCGTAATAATCTAAAAACCTTGTTTCTCACCCCAACTACTAAATCCGTCACTTGTGGAAAAGTTTTATTTAAAGGCTGCAATCCGATGTTCTTTTTCTCACTTTGGTAAGAAGCAAACATCACTAACCCGTAAGCATAACATGCTTCTTTATGTTGCATGTTAGAAGCTCTTTCTAATTCACGAAATCCTATGTTGGGATATGTTGAGTCAAAATAGGTTCTTAACCCGTAGCGTAAAATTGCATTTGGGTTCCCTGCATTTAACGCTTTAAAGAAAACACGGCGTAACTTAAAGTCTCCCCAATGTGATATACCCCACCTATCAAAGGAAAGCCTTTTATAAACTAAGGCATTTCTGGAAAGTCTTTCAAATGTTTGACAAGTTAATTTCACCATAACTAAATGTGCTGATGAATTCTGACCGACTCTAGACAAGATTTCCTCAATCATATCCTCTGGTAGGTCTTCTAAAATATTCGGTTGTCTACCCTTAACGTCCATTTTTTTATACTGTAAAATAGACAAGGATTAGATTCGTAATAACAAACAATACAAGCAATTTTTACATAGAACATAAAAGTACAAGCACACTACAATACATTTATTACACAACATGCTCACACCCCTCTAATCTGAATCACTTGTTTCTTCTTCTTCGGACTTGGTTCTTTTTCCTAATCTTCTAGGGATATATGATGTTCCTCTAATACGAGTAGTCGTTTTCCACATTGGTTTAGAAAAACCTGGTGGTTTAGAGGTTCTCGGGTTATTGTCACGATATTGAAAATACGGGTGTTGACGGTACATATAAAGTTCATCGGGGTCGGAATTAGATTTCTCTATTTTGATGCCTTTTCCCTTATTATTTTCTTTTGCCTCATTAAATTGGGTCGGGGTAATTTCTATAACATCATCGGAATCCTCATCAGGATCTGATTCATCGAAAAATTGGTAATTTTCCCAATATTTTGCGTCCTTAGCGGAAACACCATTGACCATTATTAACTTTGGTCCATTGGTTGATGATTTTCTTTTATTTGACTGGTTTTCTGTGGTTCCTACTATTCCCCCCTCCGGAACCTCTTCTTCTTCCGGTTCCCCTTCTTCCGGTTCTTCGGAAACTTGTGAATCTTGCCAATATATATTCGACTCTTCGTTATTATTAGGGGAGTCAATGGGATTTATGCTATAGGTAGACATCTATCACACAATATCAAACATGTTAAGAGATTAATATATCACATAATATTTACATGTTAATAATATATAGTTTCCAACAAAAATGTTAAGCAATTATTTTTAAAGAAAATACGGTCGTAGTCCAGACTCACTAATGCATCGTAACAAACTCGATAAGACACACTAATGCAAATTTTCTGGTTCTCTAAGACCAATGCTCGGATACCAACTAAAATGTCCCGTTCATATTGATTATAAACGTTCCATATTAATTAATTTCGTTGCGAAGTTTTGACCTCTATATGAGACATTTTTTCAAAGACTGCATTCATTTTTAAAACAACCATAACCTTTATTTTATCAATAAAAGTTTTAAAAAACATTACGTAGATTATCAAATAATGATAATCTAAAATATACTGTTTACACACGACCATTACATAATGGTTTACAATAGAAATATATTACATAGACATATATTTCTTGAATGCAGTTTTTACACAATATCATACAAACATGGACTCTAAATCTTGTCCTTATTTTAGTATGCAACAGTGGAAGCTCTTAGTATTCATGTGAGAATAAACATGCTTTAAACGTCAAAAAAAATGTTGGTGAGTTATAGGTTTAATCTATATATATATATATATATATATATATATATATATATATATATATATATATATATATATATATATATATATATATATATATATATATATATATATATATATATATATATATATATATCAAATCGTAACAATAGACCACAAGATTTCATAGTTCAATACATATCCCATACATAGAGATAAAAATCATTCATATGGTGAACACCTGGTAACCGACATTAATAAGATGCATATATAAGAATATCCCCATTATTCCGGGACACCCTTCGGATATGATATAAATTTCGAAGTACTAAAGCATCCAGTACTTTGGATGGGGTTTGTTAGGCCCAATAGATCTATCTTTAGGATTCGCGTCAATTAGGGTGTCTGTTCCCTAATTCTTAGATTACCAGACTTAATAAAATGGGGCATATTCGATTTCGATAATTCAACCATAGAATGTAGTTTCACGTACTTGTGTCTATTTTGTAAATAATTTATAAAACCTGCATGTGTTCTCATCCCAAAAATATTAGATTTTAAAAGTGGGACTATAACTCACTTTCACAGATATTTCCTTCCTCGGAAATAAGACTTGGCCATGTATCGATTCACGAACCTATACAAATATGTACATATATATCAAAGTATGATCAAAATATAATTACAACCATTTTTATTATGTTTTAAAGATTTGAGTGTATTAAGTCAGCTGTCCTCGTTAATAACCTACAACTAGTTGTCCACAGTTAGATGTACAGAAATAAATCGATATATATTATCTTGAATCAATCCACGACCCAGTGTATACATGTCTCAGGATAGATCACAACTCAAAGTATATATATTTTTAGAATCAACCTCAATCCTGTATAGATAACTTCAACATTACTGCATATAGAGTGTCTATGGTTGTTCCAAATAATATATAAACATGGGTCGATATGATATGTCAAAACATTTGCATACGTGTCTATGGTATCCCAAAATTACATAATATATTAGAATACATGTATAATACAATATAAGTTAGCTAGGATATGATTTGTATAGATTTGTTAAACATTTCCCGTAGCTAAAAAGATCAAAAAATATCCAATCTTGTTTTACCCATAACTTCTTCATTTTAAATCCGTTTTGAGTGAATCAAATTGATATGGTTTCATATTGAACTCTAATTTAAGAATCCAAATGGAAAAGTTATAGGTTTATAGTCGTAAATTTAAGTTACATGTCAATTACTAAAGAGGTTGTCATTTCCGTCGAAAGAATGACATCTTGATGACCATTTTGAAAAACATACTTTCACTTTGTGTTTAACCAAGATTTTTGGATATAGTTTCATGTTCATATGAAAAATCATTTTCCCAGAAGAACAACTTTTAAATCAAAGTTTATCATAGTTTTTAATTATCCAAACCAAAACAGCCCCCGGTTTCACTACGACGGCTTATATCCGATTTTATGGTGTTCATCGTGTTTCAAGGTTTTAAATCATTAAGTTAAAATATCATATAGATATATAACATGTGTTTAGTTGATTTTAAAATTCAAGTTAGAAGGATTAACTTTTGTTTGCGAACAAGTTTAGAATTAACTAAACTATGTTCTAGTGATTACAAGTTTAAACCTTCGAATAAGATAGCTTTATATGTATGAATCGAATGATGTTATGAACATCATTACTACCTCATGTTTTCTGGAAAAACTACTGGAAATGAGAAAAATGGATCTAGCTTCAAAGGATCCTTGGATGGCTTGAAAGTTCTTGAAGCAGAATCATGACACGAAAACAGTTGAAGTAAGATTTTCACTCGAAATAAGATTGTTATAGTTGTAGAAATTGAATCAAAGTTTGAATATGAATATTATCTTGAATTAGAAAGATAACTTACTGTAAATAACAAAGGTTCCTTGATCTTAGATGATTACTTGGAATGGATTAGAAAGCTTGGAAGTAGACTTGCAAACTTGGAAGTATTCTTGATTTTTATGAAACTATACTTAAGGAATTTATGAAGAACACTTAGAACTTGAAGATGGAACTTGAGAGAGATCAATTAGATGAAGAAAATTGAGGAATTAAAGTGTTTGTAGGTGTTTTTGGTCATTGATATATGGATTAGATATAAATGATATGTAATTTTGTTTTCATGTAAATAAGTCATGAATGATTACTAATATTTTTGTAATTTTATGAGATATTTCATGCTAGTTGCCAAATGATGGTTCCCACATATGTTAGGTGACTCACATGGGATACTAAGATCTGATAATTGGAGTGTATATACCAATAGTACATACATCTAAAAGCTGTGTATTGTACGAGTACGAATACGGGTGCATACGAGTAGAATTGTTGATGAAACTGAACGAGGATGTAATTGTAAGCATTTTTGTTATGTAGAAGTACTTTGATATGTGTCTTGAAGTCTTTAAAAAGTGTAAGAATACATATCAAAACACAACATGTATATACATTCTAATGGAGTCGTTAAGTCTTCGTTAGTCGTTACGTGTAAGTGTTGTTTTGAAACCTTTAAGTTAACGATCTCAATTAATGTTGTTAACCCAATGCTTATTATATCAAATGAGATGTTAAATTATTATATTATCATGATATTATGATGTATGAATATCTCTTAATATGATTTATACATTAAAATATCGTTACAACGATAATCGTTACATATAAGTCTCGTTTCGTAATTCTTGAGTTAGTAGTCTTGTTTTTACATATGTAGTTCATTGTTAACACACTTATTGATATATTTAAATATCATTTTATCATGTTAAATATAGTGTATCAATATCTTAATATGATACATATATATTTAGTAGACGTTATCATAACGATAATCGTTATATATATCATTTCGAGTTTCTTAACTTAGTAATCTCCTTTCTTATGTATATCACACATTGTTAATATACTTAGTGAGATAATTACTCATCATAATCTCATGTCAACCATATATATATGTCTATATATACCACAACATTTAGTTTTTACAATTTTGTAACGTTCGTGAATCGCCGGTCAACTTGGGTGATCATTTGTCTATATGAAAATTATTTCATTTAATCAAGTCTTAACAAGTTTGATTGCTTAACACATTGGAAACATTTAGTCATGTAAATATCCATCTCAATTAATATATATAAACATGGAAAAGTTCGGGTCACTACATGATGACCTCATCCTCATCTCGAGCTTCAGCAGCAGTGATAGCAAACGCACGACCCTTCGCAGCAGTAGTATTAGTTCCAGGAGCGGGATTATCCTTCTTGTTAGGGAAATTTGGACTAATGTGTCCCTTTTCTCCGCAAGTATAACATGTAGGAGGAGCTTTAGCTAGAACAATAGCCTTATCCTTTGCAGGAGTCTTACACGTCTTAGCAACGTGTCCCACTTTCTTACATAACGAACAAGTAGCATTACACTTCCTCGGGTGATGTCTCTCACAACGAACACAGAAAGGATAGGTACCCCTATAATTCATCCTTGTACTATCCGTAGGCTTCTTACTAGCATTTTGAGTCGAATCTTGAGATGACTCAAACTTCCTCTTACCATCATTATCCTTGGTCTCAACCTGCTTACTAGCCGACGCTCTTCTTCTCTTGGCCAACATCAAATTTTATGCCATGAGAATTACAGCATCAAGAGTAACCTTCTCGGTAGCAATAAAATTCCCCTGAACATCCTCGGGGAGACCTTCAATATATCGTTCAATCCTTCTAGCTTCGGTAGGAAATATCTCGGGACATAGAGTAGAAAGCTCAAGATAATGGTTGGTGTAGCTTTCAATATCAGTTCCCTTCACCTTGAGTTCCCAGAACTCAGCTTCAAGTTTCTGAACTTGACTTCGAGGGAAGAATTTATTAATCATCATGCTTTTGAGTTCGTCCCATGGAATTGCATTAGCATTGTCAATCCCTACGGACTTGGCATGAGCAGACCACCAAGTTAAAGCATTACCACCTAATGAGATGGTGGCATACTTGACTTGATCGTTATCCCCACAGTTGCAAATGCGGAAAATAGACTCCATCTTCTCGAACCAACGAACTAGTTCGACAGCTTCTTCATTTCCCTTGAATGCGGGAGGGTGACAGTTTGTGAAGTCCTTGTATAAACAAGGTTTCGGTTGAGGATTAACATTATTAGCTTGAGTGTTGCCTTGTGCGGCAGTGCATAACTGTTGGAATTGCTCGGTAGTCAACACGATATTGTTAACAGTAGGTGCAGCTGGACAAACCATGATGTCGCTACATAGAAGTTGACATAAGTTGGATAAGTTAACAAATTATAGGTTTGAGCAATTACAAGTATGAATAAGATAAAGTATTGATATCACATGATATAAATAAAACACTTTATATTATTAAGGAACGAGGCGTTAAATAAGCCTTTTAAATACACGATTCGGAAATAGAAAATTGTTTAAGGCATAGCCTTTACATCGATGGAAAATGGAAAAATAACTAAGAAATATTAAGATTGAAGTAGTCTTCATATTTCCTCTTCTCGTCCTCAAACTACTTCATCACTTTTTCCATGTTATCCTTCACAAGTTTCTCTAGCCTTTCAGTTTGAGAGTCGAGAGACTCTTTCATAAACTTCTCATATCGCTCATTCTTTTCTTTTTTGCTTTTCGTAGAGATACTCGAGATTGTCGTAAAGGTTGGTAACACGACTGTTAATGGTATTGGTGTCGTACTCTCTTAAAGTAAGCCGTTTGTCGACTCGACTTCTCTCCATTTTCATTTGGACGTCAATATCCTCCTTGAGGTAAGCAAGATATTGCTTCCCCCAACGGGTGTTGCGTTCTTCTTCACACCTTAGCATCATTAACTCTTTTCTTAGCTTGATGTTTTCTTACATAAGTTTCTCCATTTTAACCTCCACTCTTGCCACGTGGAGAAGTAAACCTCCAATGTTCCTCTCGGTATCATTTCGTAGACTCATGATTTCATACTTAGCACCATCATAAAAAGGAGATCGGGCTCTCTTTCTTGACGGACCAACCTCTTCATGACGTTTTCCTTTTTCTTCGATTCTCGAAGTTGGGTAGTATTGAAGAGACCCATTAGGAATAGTATTTGGGCTATAGTTTGGTGACGGTGAGGCAGGACTGTATAAAGGACTTCGAACAGGTCTCGAAGTTGAAGAGTGTACAACACCTACTTCGGTGGTAGGGTTGTGAGTTGCCTTGTTGGGCTTGTTAACGCTTGAGCTTGACATCCTAACATTAGGAAAGAGACTTTTGATTAGAATCTTTAAGTCAAGTTTAGTAAAGCATAAGTGTTAAGATTATAGGGCAATCCTAAGTGCTTTAAGTCTAAGGTAGAAAAGGTTATAGTTTCCTAGATTGCTAAGGCACCCTAGCTAACAAGTAAGACACACATAAATATGCAATCCTGGTTCTCTATAACATCCTAGTTATGCTCTGATACCAATCTATCATACCCCCAGTTAGGGCCTGGGCGAAATGTGACTTAATATCAAATAAACCAACATATTATAATATACGAGAACAACACTAAATGATAAAATAAACTTTATTGAGTACGCAGCGGAATAAATGAAATGTTATTACAATGACGGAAATAGCAACATAGTAAATGTTCAAATGCAATAGTAATAAATGCGATATCTCTTGATCCTATGTCCAAGTAGCATCACATAAGCAGTAAGTAAGAAAACTTGAATCAATCAGCACCTGAGACAAAACATGCTAAAGTGTCAACCAAAAGGTAGTGAAGTTCATAGGTTTAACAAATAAGTTTGACCGTTGTTTTAGACCACAAGATTTAGTTTGTAAAGTTGTTCTCGCATGATCAAAAAGTTATGCCAATGCGTGATATTTAGGCTAAACGTCCAAGTTTACCCCAAAGACAAGTTATAGTTTATACTTGTCGGTTTAATTTCATTATTAAGTAATACAATGACTTGGTCAAATGTATCGGGGACGTTACTCCCGATAGGCCTACCCCTAATAATTAAGCATGCATTCAACGAGCAATTAAAAATATCACTGTAGGGACTTAGTCGGACATAGCCGGGTATAGCATAGTTTTAACAGTTGGCACTTGTGTCTAAATTGTAAATAGTAAAAGTAGCATGTGTCTCACCCCAATAAAAGTAAATAAGTTTGCTAGCAATAAAGAGTGGAGCTATGAATTCACCTTAGTAAGTAGAGAGATGAGCTAGTTATTCCTCGGAATAAAAAGTTGGATGAGTGAGCAGAAAAGTCAACCTATTGACATTTAAGAGTAGTAAGTGTTTTGCCCAAGTTTAAGTTTAAGTATGTAAGTGTTTAAGTAGAGTTTGTTTTACTAAGTTTCCATTCTTAGTAAGTTTCTACTTTTAGAAAGTTTTCATTTTTTAGAAAGTTTCTATTTTTAGTAAGTTTATAATTAGAAAGTTTCTATTTTAAAAGTGTTTCCATTTTAGGATACTTGCCATATTAGATATACTTGCAATCACCCATTTTCCTTCGAATGGCCATTTCAGGTATAGGGGCTTGAGCTACAGGATCCTTTAAATCGGAAAATCCAAACCCTTCCGCCTAGAGTTTCGTAGAAACCATTCGTCAAGAAAGTTCGAAGATCTATATATATCCCAAAATATTTTTATGTGTTATAATATAGGTAGTATAGTATATGTGTTAATAATAGTATAAATGTAAGTGTTAAATAATAGTATAAGTAATATTAGGGTTTCATTAATTAATTAGGTTTAATTAATTAGAGTAGTAATTAATGATTAGGGTTTAGTAATTAATAACTAGGGTTTAATTAATGTCTAGGGTTTAATAATTAATTAGGGTTTTAATAAACTAGGGTTAGGTTTAGCGTTTTAATTAACGTAGTATAGTTTAGGTGTAATTAGGGTTTAGTATATATATATATATATATATATATATATATATATATATATATATATATATATATATATATATATATATATATATATATATATATATATATATAAATATATATTTTTACATGTATATATATATATGTATCGATATGTATATGTATATATATAAGTTTATTTTGTTTCTTTAATTAACACAAACAAATCTCCTAATTGTTATCTAGGGTTTTGAAGATCAAACTTTCCTTTTCCCCCTTTTTTTTCTAGTCGACATACATACATACATATTAATATACATATTTATATATTTTTTGTATAGATCTTGGTGTGTTTATGTATATGTTTATGAATAAGTTTATAACATGAACATGAATTAAACAAAACTCAAAGTTTATGTAAATTAGTTAGAGTTTAGGTTATACCTTTGAAGATTCAAAGACGACTAACAACGAAAAGATGAACACGATGAAGATTGAAGATCAAATCCTTTGATGATTCGAAGAACACCCCGAAGTTTCTTGAAGAACACAAAGAACGCGAAGAACACTTGAAGATCACCTTGAAGATTGATGATGATTTCGATGGTGGTGGTGTAGGGTTTCGGTTTTGGGAGCCGAAACTAGGGAGAGAGGGAGAGAGATTTGGGAGAGAAAATTGTTGTTGTGATTTGGTACAATGAAAAGGTTTAGGTTAGGTCTCTATTTATAGGGAGGATAGGAAAATTCTAGAATTAGGGTTAGGGTTAGATTTACTTAGGGAACAAGTTAGCTTGAAGAGGGGGTTAAAGAGTGTTGCTTGGGCCAAAAATTTGAGGGGTAAAAGGGTAATTTTACCCTTCCAAAATCGGCTAGGGTTTAATGGGATTAGGGTTTAACTTTTCCACTTAAGTCCTTATACTTTAATTTAGCTTAAATCATTCCTTAATTATCCGAGTTTAATTATTTTAAGTATACAATATTTATTTCTTCATGAAAGTTAATTAACTTATTATTTTTATTAACTTGTCAATTAATGTATAAAGTTAATTAGTATATTTTATTATTCTTAACGCTTAACCATTATCGATTAAAGTTTAATTATTAAGTTTAATTATGTTGTTGGGCATTTAATATGGAAAAATATAGAATGGAAAAATAGAGGGTCGTTATATTATATAAATATAAATATAATGAATTTTTCTAAACTTAAGAGACTATACTTGTGACGACCCGATAAAATCGCCATTGACGGCGCAGTCAACTTAGGTCCCGTTACGTGGTCATAGTCCCTAAATGAGACGCGTTTGACCAAAATTATGTCACATTCATTTGAAACGTATATGACTTGCAAAGTTTTAAAATACCAGACGGTTCGACAACGAGTTTAAGTTTACAAAAGTTATAAATTAGTTGAAATAACTTACGACATAATATAAGTTGAAAATCCCGATTGCTATCAATAGCGTATGCATGTAAACATTAAGTTTGAATCCAAATGTGCTATCATTAGCGTATGCATGTATGCTTGACCCCAAGCAAATAATCAAAGTGTGCGGAAACATGTATCAAGTAGCCAAGTATGAACCTGAGAAACATATAGAAAACTGTCAACGAAAAACGTTGGTGAAATCATAGGTGTATTTGTAAATGTTGTTTTTGAACCACAAGATTTTGTATGAGTTGATTATCCAAATCGTTTGCATTCCAAAGTTGTTGTACGTTCGCGAACACCCAATTATCAAGACTTAACTGTTTTGTACCATGTTACTAGTATTAGAACATACACTATACCTGAAAATATATTTCATCCGCTAACTGTAGCGAACCGTCCGAATGAGGGGGGGTCAAGCCCGTATGGATCCATACAACATAAGTTCACGTTTACACCCTACAAGTGTAACTAATGATAATTGAATTGAGGCTTTTTGTTCTAACTCGCTGTGGAATGTTTGTTTTCGTACTTGTGTTCAAAGCATAAAAGTATGATACGTATATGTTTCTTATTCCATGATTTAAAGAATAAAAGTTGTTGAAAAGATGTGACTATGATCTCACCTTGAGTGTACGAGTATAAAGGTACTTCACAAAGTAAACGTGTGCATGAAAGTTGTTTAGTCTTGACCTAAACAAGTAAATTGTATCAATTACCGGTTACGATACAAAGTCGGACGAAATTTGTTCAATTAGTCCTATGGCTCATTACGACTCGATTATATAGCATGTAAGTTAAGTTGTCAAGTTTCATGCAAGATATAAGTATAAACGAAGATTTATAACGATTAAACAAAGTATTGGTTAAGTTTGAATAAAGGTTAACGTTGGTGAAGTCAAAGTCAATGAAAAAGTCAACACGTTCGGGTCGGGTCTCGGACAATTTTTGTGAGTTATATAATCATATATGAGCATCTTAGAACAAGTTACATGTTAATCGGAAGTGCGTAGCATAGTTGGATTTAAACGAAAATTGGCCAAATTGGACAGCCTACTGATCAGGCTTAAGTCGCGACGTGCCTGGGATACCCGCGCCGCAGGCTTAAAGGTGATTTAAGGGTCAGTGTTAAGCCACGCCACGGTTTGGAGGCCCGCGCCGCGGGTGGCACCTGATCAGAATTCTGGGTAGTTTTTCAAGTGTTAAGTCGAGCCAAACTTCACCAATTCACAAATAATGAACCGCAAACATTCAAAACACGTATCTTATATCGCTGGAAAGGTAATTTAACGAGGAATATAACTAAACACATGTCATCAATCAAATCCAAAATTTATAACAAATAAATCCTCATCGAATGATCATTATTTAATGTTTCAAGCTCATAAACGCATAAGATGATTCGGGCATCCGACTTACACATACGATATGCCGTTTAGAAGGTAATTAAACATACATTGCAACTAAACACTTACTAACAACGTTTCATAGCATTCAATGCATCAAAAGTTTGTATTCAAGTCTATCAAACCCTAACCAAAAATCACAAAATCAATAATCATGTTAGTGAAGTTTTCCAAGTCAACCTACACATCAAATTGAAGCTAATGATGCTAGTAACACATTTAATACATGAACTTTAACATTTAATCAATATTTAATCACCCAAAATCAAAGATTTAGCTAGTCACTTTTCAAGTTCAAGCTAGTTACTCAAAATAACATGATCGAGCAAATAAATCACATGTTCATGTTAGACTCGAGCCATAGACACTAACTAACACCATTTCAAGTTAAAAACACTAAGAACATGAAATCTAGAGTTTTTAGAAAGTTATCCAAAAGAGATGAAATAAGTATCAAGTTGTAGAGGAAGATGCAATGATTCCAAATATGCAATTTGTTTTGTTGTAAGCTTGCTAGATTCGATTTAGATGATGATTGAATGATTTTTGTGACGCCTCGTACAAAACCATCGTGTACGGTTCATCAACAACATGATCATTACAAGGTCAAACACTATATGCTGTTTCAAAACCAGTTTTGCATTCATAAAAAGATAGAGTTTTACAAAAGATAACGTGACACAAAGGTCGTTACAAAGTCATTGTTTGAAATTAACATAAGTTACGAATGCAAAAAAAAAAGTTCCATGATTGAGACATCTCTAAGTAATGCAGCGGAAATCTAACACAGCAGGTCCATAACAGCAAGTCTATAACACCAAGATAGCAATACTAACAGCGGAAGCAACATCGTCTAAGCACCTGAGAAATACACGCTTAAAAGTCAACACGAATGTTGGTGAGCTATAGTTTGTAATCAGTAAAGTAATGTAGACCACGAGATTTCAGTGCTTTAATCAGCAGTTTAAATTAGTATGAAAAGTATATGCTTAACCGTGGGAACCCGGTAACCAGACTTAACGTATGTATATAACCCCCTAAAAGTGCACTTGGCGAGTGCGTTTGTCCTCGAAGTATTAAACTGTAACATCCCGCGTTTTTCCGTTAAATTTATTTTTAACACCGCTTTTTTTTTTAAATAATACCTTTCATTATTTAAAATCGTATTTTTTTCCGTTGACTAACGTTCTTAATATTCCCGTTATTTAATTATAACATCACTCGTTTACTCGAGCATTTTTAAAATATTCGTTTGGTTAATTCCCGCACCCGCTTTGAAACTTGAGGGACCGAACTTGCCAAGGGATCAAACTAGTGGACTAGGTCAACTAGTCAATCCCACCACCACCACTCATTTCATTTCCATCACCTCCTTATCTCTTTCTCTCCTTTCTCTACTTCCACTTTTGGAGCTCAAACACCAAATGCACAAAATCATCATCTAAACCCGAATCAAGAAGCAAACATCAAAACAAATTACATTTTTATGATCCTCTCTTCATCCTCTACATTTTGGTACCAATTTCATCAAGTTTGGGTAACTTTCTAAAAACAATAGATTTCTCTAAATTCATTTTATATATACTTTAAATGGTGTTAGTTAGTGTCTATGGCTCGTTTCTAGCATGAATATATGATTTACTTGCTCGATTTGTTGTTTTGAGTAACTAGTTTGAACATTTGAAATGGGTGTGCTTAATCCTTGCTTTTGGTTGATTAAATGCTGTTTAAATGTTAAAGTTCATGTATTAAATGTGTTACTAACATCATTAGCTTCATTTTGATGTGTAGGTTGATTTAGAAAAGCTTCATTTACAAAATGGTTGAATTCATGATTTTGATTAGGGTTTGATGAACTCTAAAATGAACTTTTGATGCTTTGAATGCCATGAAATGTTATTAGTTAGTGATTATTTGTATTGTATGTTTCATTACCTTCAAAACGGCGTATCGTATGTGTAAATTGGATTCCCGAGTCAAGAAATGCGTTTTGTGAACTTGAAACTTTGATTTTGAACGTTTAATGATCATTTGATGAGGTTTTTATTATTCTTAATGATGGATTTGATTCATTAAATGTATTTAGTTGTATTCCTCTTTAAATAACCTTTCCAACGATATAAGATACGTGTTTTGAATGTTAACGAGTCAAAAGTTATGGTTGTTTGAATTTGAAAACGTCTAAGTGATAAACTGCCCCAGAATGGCTGATACAGATGCAGATGCGGCGCATCTGAGGCAGACTGCCCAAAAAATCTCCGTTTTCATTTTATTCTAGCTATGCTATGCACCCCTGATTGATATGAAACTTGGCCAACATGCTTATACATGACTTCTAAGCTCAGGAGAATAGTTCGGGACCCGACCCGACCCCGTTGACTTTTTCATTGACTTTAACCAAGTTTGACTTTTAGTTAAACTTAACAAAACACTTATGAAATCGTTCTAATCTTATTTTATACTTGATTCTTGCATGAAACTTGACAACGTGATTCACATGCTATATAATCGAGTCGTAACGAGCCATAGGACTAATTGAACATATTTCGCCCGACCTTGTGTCGTAACCGGTTAATTGATACAACTTACTTCTTTAGGTCAAGGCTAAACAACTTTTATGCACACGTTTACTTTGTGAAGTACATTTATACTCGTGCACTCGAGGTGAGATCATAGTCCCACCTTTTCAACAACTTTTTATGCTTTTAAATTGTGGGCTGAGAAACATATACTTTGTTACATTTTGTACTACTTACTTTTATACTTTGAACACAAGTACGATGAAACAAACATTCCACAGCGAGTTAGAACAAAAATCCTCAATTCGATTATCATTAGTTACACTTGCAGGGTGTAAGCGAGAACTTATATTCTGTGGCCATACGGGTTTGACAAACCCTCATTACGGACGATTCGCTACCGTCTATGGATGAAATATATTTTCGAGAAATAGTGTATGTTCTAACACTATTGTGATGGGGTTCTATGGAAGGAAACGTTAAGTCTTGATAATTGGTTGCTCGCGAACAAACTTTTGGAATGCAAACGATTTAGATAATCAACGTTATGGAAATACAAAATCTTGTGGTTCAAAAACAACGTTTACAAACACCTATGATTTCACCAACATTTTTCATTGACAGTTTTCTATATGTTTCTCAGGTTCTTACTTGGCTATTTGATACATGCTTCCGCATTCACTCATACTTTCTCGGGGTCAAGCATACATGCATACACTCTGATTATTTGCTTGGAGTCAAGATACATACATACATACGCTAGTGATAGCACCTTTGGATTCAAACATATTGTTTACATACTTACGCTATTTATAGCAACTGTGATTTTCAACTAATTATGTCGCAAGTTATTTCATTTTTACATTACTACTTTTGTAAACTTAAACTTGTTGTCGATCCGTTTGGTAAACTAAACTTTGCAAGTCTTGTACTTTTCAAATGAATGCGACATAATTTTGGTCAAACGAGTCTCATATAGGGACTACGACCACGTAACGGGACCTAAGTTAGTGGCGCCGTCAATGACGATTTTGTCGGGTCGCTACAGATGGTATCAGAGCGTTGGTTGTAGGGATCTAGGATGTGCATTAGTGTGTTTGACAGAGTCGTTAGGACGCATTAGTGAATCTAGACTACAACCGGATAGTTAGCCATTGCATTCTGACATACATTTGCTATAGATAGCACTTACTTGACTACTTGTGCATTATATTTGAATCATTCTTAGGCAAACTTTTTAATGGTACCAAATTTTTATCATACGAATCCGTATTCTGCCACTTTTTGGTAAAACACGTAAATTCAAGATTCATATGCATATGGATGACGACGACTTCATTAGTCACACTTATTCGGGAACTCTGTCTCCTACGTTGTTATTCGCCACCGTCTCAACTTACTATCGGTGTCACACCGGTATTCCTTACTATCTACCACTTCCTGTTACTACCATCACTACTTTAAGTGAGTATCGTCATCAATACTTATCACTACGGTTGCGTACTACTCATTATCATGATTCGTTGCACTTCTCGTACCGAAATACATTATTTTTTGAGTCGAACCGCTTTGACGTGAACAATCATTTATACACTTCCCTCGGGAAACGCATCTTCAGAGTTGCATAAATTCTTTCGATTCAATACGAGTCACGTTAGAGACGTCGTTACACTTTGTTCATTTTAAATCTTCACGATCACCCGAACTTGATTTTATGGAGTGATGTAGGAATGGAGGTATGAGTTAGCATAATATAACGACACTCGATCAACGTTGTTATATTATGGTAAGCCATACCAAAGTTCTAATGACACATGATGGTGATTGGACTCGATCAACCTAATCACCACGATGTGCCATGTACATGACTTTATCTTTCTTGTTTGAACATCCGAAAACTCCGAGAATACTGATAACAACCATACCCGGGACACATCTTCGATTATTGTCGAACCATATTTATGCTTCCGAACGAATGGCAAATTCTTTCGCCTTCAAACATATGTTATACGTGTATACTATCTCGTCTTTGCATAGTTTTATTGACGAACTACAATATGTTTGTTATGCTCACATCGAGGCGGAAACTTCTCTCGCATCACACTCGTACTTCCGGTTCAAAAAATCTTTTATTCTAAATTCTCAATGGAGAGAGAGACTCTTCACGTTATACTAGTATTCGCCTCGAGGGTGAATAGTCCTAACGAACGTTTTCAAAAACCGATAAGAAACTTGTTCTAACAAACGTTTTCAAGTCCTAACAAACTTGTTCGAATCTACCTTAGAGAAATGTACCTAATTTCGGATCGAGATCCTCGTTTCACTTATAAATTTTGGGGTGACTTACAAAAAGCCTCGGGACCACGTTTAGACATGGGTACAACACATCGACCACAACCCGAAGGACCAAACAAACATATGATTCAAACCTTGGAAACCATAATACGAGTTTGTGTTATCAACTTCAAATTTACTTGAGAAAAGTATTTGCCTTTAGCTGAATTCTCTTACTACAATAGTTATCATTCAAGTCTTAACGTCACACCTTTTGAAATCTTATATGACCGAAAATGTCATTCTCCTTTTGTAGAACCAAGTAAACGATGATAAATTCACCGGGCCCGAGTTTATTCATGAGCGATCGAGAAAATTTATCCATATTCAAGAAAGACTCAAGATGGCCGTAGTCGCCAAAAGAACTATGCCGATGTTAGATGAAAACCTCTCAAATTCTAAATGGGGGACCGCAAAATGTTAAAAGTCACACCTTGAGGAGGTGTAATCCGTTTCGGGAAACGTAGAAAGCTAGATCCGCGATATTCTGATCCTTTTGAAATCTTGGGGCGTTTTGGACCCGTTGCTAGCCGTTTAGATTTTCCAATTCATTCGAGTCTCCGTTCATCCTACATTTCACGTATCAAACTTAAAGAAGTGTCTTGCGAAAATAAGAACTTGTTATCCTTTTCGATGAGCTTACTATCGATGACAAACTCCACTTCATAGGAGGACCGGTTGAAATTATGGATCGTGAAACCAAACTCTGAAACAACGTAAAATCCCGACTGTCAAAGTTCGTTGAAATGCCCAAGACGTACCTTCACTTATTTGTAGAATTGGCAACACAAGATCTCGAGGAAGAATCAACAACTACTACTTCCAACTAAATTTCAGGACGAAATTTCTTTTAAGGTGTAGGTAATGTAACATCCCGCGTTTTTCCGTTAAATTTATTTTTAACACCGCTTTTTTTTTAAATAATACCTTTCGTTATTTAAAATCGTATTTTTTTCCGTTGACTAACGTTCTTAATATTCCCGTTATTTAATTATAACATCACTCGTTTACTCGAGCGTTTTTAAAATATTCGTTTGGTTAATTCCCGCACCCGCTTTGAAACTTGAGGGACCGAACTTGCCAAGGGATCAAACTAGTTGACTAGGCCAACTAGTCAATCCCACCACCACCACTCATTTCATTTCCATCACCTCCTCATCTCTTTCTCTCCTTTCTCTACTTCCACTTTTGGAGCTCAAACACCAAATGCACAAAATCATCATCTAAACCCGAATCAAGAAGCAAGCATCAAAACAAATTACATTTTTATGATCCTCTCTTCATCCTCTACATTTTGGTACCAATTTCATCAAGTTTGAGTAACTTTCTAAAAATACTAGATTTCTCTAAATTCGTTTTATATACTTGAAATGGTGTTAATTAGTGTCTATGACTCGATTTGTTGTTTTGAGTAACTAGTTTGAATATTTGAAATGGGTGTTCTTAATCCTTGCTTTTGGTTGATTAAATGTTGTTTAAATGTTAAAGTTCATGTATTAAATGTGTTACTAGCATCATTAACTTCATTTTGATGTGTAGGTTGATTTAGAAAAGCTTCATTTACAAAATGGTTGAATTCATGATTTTGATTTGGGTTTGATTAACTCTAAAACGAACTTTTGATTCTTTGAATGCCATGAAATGTTATTTTTTAGTGATTAGTTGTATTGTATGTTTCATTACCTTCAAAACGGCGTATCGTATGTGTAAATTGGATTCCCGAGTCAAGAAATGCGTTTTGTGAACTTGAAACTTTGATTTTGAACGTTTAATGATCATTTGATGAGGTTTTCATTGTTGTTAATGATGGATTTGATTCATGAAATGTATTTATTTGTAATCCTCTTTAAATTACCTTTCCAACGATATAAGATACGTGTTTTGAATGTTAACGAGTCAAAAGTTATGGTTGTTTGAAGTTGAAAACGTCTAAGTGATAAACTGCCCCAGAATGGCTGATACAGATGCAGATGCGGCGCATCTGCCTCAGATGCGGTGCATCTGAGGCAGACTGCCCAAAAATCTCCATTTTCGTTTAATTCTAGCTATGCTATGCACCCCCGATTGATATGAAACTTGGCCAACATGCTTATACATGACTTCTAAGCTCAGGAAAATAGTTCGGGACCCGACCCGACTCGACCCCGTTGACTTTTTCATTGACTTTGACCAAGTTTGACTTTTAGTCAAACTTAACAAAACACTTATGCAATCGTTCTAATCTTATTTTATACTTGATTCTTGCATGAAACTTGAAAACGTAATTCACATGCTATATAATCGAGTCGTAACGAGCCATAGGACTAATTGAACACATTTCGCCCGACCTTGTGTCCTAACCGGTTAATTAATACAACTTACTTGTTTAGGTCAAGGCTAAACAACTTTCATGCACAGGTTTACTTTGTGAAGTACATTTATACTCGTGCACTCGAGGTGAGATCATAGTCCCACCTTTTCAACAACTTTTTATGCTTTTAAATTGTGGGCTGAGAAACATATACTTTGTTACATTTTGTACTACTTACTTTTATACTTTGAACACAAGTACGATGAAACAAACATTCCACAGCGAGTTAGAACAAAAATCCTCATTTTTATTATCATTAGTTACACTTGCAGGGTGTAAGCGAGAACTTATATTTTGTGGCCATACGGGTTTGACAAACCCTCATTACGGACGGTTCGCTACCGTCTACGGATGAAATATATTTTCGAGAAACAGTGTATGTTCTAACACTATTGTGATGGGGTTCTATGAAAGGAAATGTTAAGTCTTGATAATTGGGTGCTAGCGAACAAACTTTTGGAATGCAAACGATTTAGATAATCAACGTTATGGAAATACAAAATCTTGTGGTTCAAAAACAACGTTTACAAACACCTATGATTTCACCAACGTTTTTCGTTGACAGTTTTCTATATGTTTCTCAGGTTCATAATTGGCTATTTGATACATGCTTCCGTGTTCACTCATACTTGCTTGGGGTCAAGCATATATGCATACACTCTGATTATTTGCTTGGAGTCAAGATACATACATACATACGCTTGTGATAGCACCTTTGGATTCAAACATATTGTTTACATACTTACGCTATTTATAGCAACTGTGATTTTCAACTAATTATGTCGCAAGTTATTTCATTTTTACATTACTACTTTTGTAAACTTAAACTTGTTGTCGATCCGTTTGGTAAACTAAACTTTGCAAGTCTTGTACTTTTCAAATGAATGCGACATAATTTTGGTCAAACGAGTTTCATATAGGGACTACGACCACGTAACGGGACCTAAGTTAGTGGCGCCGTCAATGACGATTTTGTCGGGTTGCTACATAAACACCCGTTGAATGCTAACGCGACTAGCCCGAGTGGGGTTGTCAAACCCTATGGATCCATATCTAAGATTCGCGTTCACGGTTAGGAAACCAATGATTAAACGTTACCGAGCTAAGGGGAATCTTTGTGCCGTTATATCACCCACACATATGTAAAGTTTAAGTAATAGTGTCTAGTATGTAAAACGTAAAAAGCGCATGCATTCTCAGTCCCAAAAATAGTAAGAAGTAGTAAAGGGATGCTATAACTCACAGTGAATAAGCAGTAAAAGTCGATATGAAACGTATGCAGGTAGTAAATCGGTCCGAAAGGTCGTCAACCTAAGTCAAAGGTCACTAGGTCTGTATGTTGTCCCAATAAGTGTAAAATTGAATAAATTAAGTTTAAGTGTCATCATCAACATCATCATTATCATCATCATTCATCAACACTAAGGTAAGTTTAACAAGAATGGAGATTGAAACAAAAGGCTGACTTCGGACAGCTGTTACGACCCCTATACAAATCGAAAAGACACGTAGTCAATGTCTATTGCTCCGTATGCGAGTCCTCTAACCGCTGACCAATTTTCAGAACCTAACTCGTCTTTGTTTGACCGTGGCGACGGTTTAAGTGCGAGTAGGTCAGAAATTTCAGCACAACGTTACAAAGGCGTAGTGACTTTCGGAAGGCTATAAATCCTAAACCGTATATCGGATTAAGTCGAGGCCTAAACAAAAAGTCATGTACTCAAAATGAACTATCTGAAAATAAATTTTACAGAAGCCCAAGAATATGATCAGATCCCGAAAATAGCAAACAAGTGCTCCGGTGAGATTCTTGGTGCTTGATGCTCATCACGGTTCTCATCCTTGATGCTTGTAAGCTTCAAGTGTACAACTCTTTGATGTTTTAGCATCACTTTGACCAAGGTTCAACCATCAAAACAAAACTAAGAGTAAAATCTATCATTCTACAAGTTTTGAACATCAAGATTGCCTCTTTATTGCATAAATCCAATAAAGCTTCAACCTTTGTCCATTTTACACAAGTTTATGCATCTCCATCATATGTGATGATGAAGACCTGATCTTTATCATCACAACAAACACAAAAAGGTTCCAAGTAAGTGAGATCTACAATAATAACTTAGATATCAAGTATTAAGAAAACCCTAAGCTAGAAAGCTTGGATCTTTACAAGATTAATGAGACCATAAGCTAGATAGCTAAGATCTTTAACAAAATAATGAAAGTAATGAGACCATAAGCTAAAACGCTAATATATTTAACAAAACAATGAAACCCTAAGCTAGAAAGCTCGGATCTTTAGTGTTCTTGAAGATCCTTAAAGCAAAAGACTAGATCTTCAAGTTACATGAAGATCATAAAAACAAGTTTTGATCTTTATAACAAAATAAAGAAATCACAAGCTAGATCTAACAAATCAATGAAGATTCAAAGCTAGAAAGCTTGAATCTTCCATGTTCTTGAAGGATTTAAACCCAAGTTTGAATCTACAAGACATAACAAGATCAAAAGCTAAAAGCTAGATCCATTAGATGATGATGATGATGATGTCGTGTATATGAAGGGGAGAAGAAGAGAAAGAAAATTTAAAACTTACACTTTTTAGAGTGAGAAAGACTAGATAGAGAATTAGAGAGTGAGTGTGTGTAATTTGTAAATGAAATCAAGTGTGAAATGAATGGGATAAGCTTGGTATTTATAGGAGGTGAGGGTGTGGGGAGGGTGTGTAGGCCATGGGTTTAGTGGGGGGGACAAGGGGGACACCTTTTTGCTTTTTGGTTAATGGTTGTCTAAAGTTGGTGCTTATGTTAGGATCCCATGCAACATTAAGGATAATGCTTAACAAAAATGCTAGTATGTTCCCTCTAATAAATTGGCATTTGTCTTTTATTATTATGGGTCACTAATTTATTATAATTGGGCTAATTAAATAGTCCACTAGCTAGTGTAGGGTGGACTAAAGTCCAACAAGGTAGAAAGTCCAACAAGACTAACTAGTGTGCTCTAGTAAATTACTAAGCGTAATTAAGCATCCAAAAACCCAAGTAATTGTTATTATAAAATAACAATTAGTATTTCGTAGTCATAATATTCCGATTATGACCGAAGTTAAATGTGTACACAGTACGCAGTTTGTTCTAAACGTCAAGTGACACCAACGGTCATTAAGGCTTCCGGGGATCAAGTTAAGTAACCTACGTACTTAAAGGAATGTTTAAACATATAAACGAAAGTAATCCACATGTAGTAAGATCCCAGAGTATAGTATAGCCCAGTAAGCACAAATACGCAGTTTCGTGAAAGCACAAAGCACAAAAGCAAGTCGAAAAAGTCGGGTCATTACAATTTTGGTGGAAATGGGGTTTCTTGAACTAGAGAGAAAAAGGGAGGTGGGAGGTGGGAGATGAATGAATGGTGGGGAAGAGTGGTTTGACTAGTTGACCTAGTCACTAGTTTGCCCCCTTGGCAACTTTAGTCCCTCGAGTTTAAAAGCGGGTGCGTGAATTAACCGAACGAATTATTTTTAAATCGCTAGAGTAAACGAGAGATGTTATAATTTAAAAACGGAGTTATTGAAAATGCTAATTAACTGAAGATACGAATTTAGATAACGAGAGATATTATAAAAAAAAGACGGCCTTAAAATAAATTTAACGAAAAAAGGCGGGTTATTACATTACCCACACCTTAAAAGAAATTTCGTCCCAAAATTTAGTTGGAAGTAGTAGTCGTTGTTTCTTTCTCGAGATTTTGCGTCGCCAATTCTACGAATAAGTGAGGGTATTCCCTTCTCATTTGATCTTGGCATTCCAATGAACTTTGACGATCGGGATTTTACTTCGTTTTTAAAGTTTGGTTTCACGACTCGTAATTTGAACCGGTTTTCCCACGAAGTGGAGTTTGTCATCGATAGGAAGCTCATCGAAAGGAATAACAAGTTCTTGTTCGGCAAGACACTTCTTTAAGTTTAATACATGGAATGTAGGATGAACGGATTTCGATTGAGTTGGGAGTTCGAAACGGTAAGCAACGGGTCCAATACGCTCCAAGATTTCAAAAGGATCAAAATATCGCGGATTTAGCTTTCTAGGTTCCCGAAACGGATTACACCTTTCTAAGGTGCGACTTTTAACATTGCGCGGTCACCTATTTGGAATTCGAGAGGTTTACGTCTAACATCAGCATAGTGGCGATTAGGGGCCGTCTTGAGCCTTTCTTGGATTTGAACGATCTTAACGGTTATTTCATGAATGAGTTCGAGTCCGGTGGTTTGCTTGTCACCTACTTCGGCCCAACGAATAGGAGGGCGACATTTGCGGCCATATAAAATTTCGAAAAGGTGCGGCGTTAATACCTTGAATGATAACTATCGTTGTAAGAGGAATCAATTAAAGGCAACAATACAAGTTTTTGATATGTTTTCCAAGGTTTGAATCATACATTTGCTTGGTCTGTCGATTTGTGGATGATACGCGGTACTCATGTCTAAACGTGTTCCCAAGGCTTTCTGTAAGTGTAGAGTGAAACGAGCATCTCGATTCGAGATAATTGACAATGGCACACCAGTTTGGAAAAGAATTCCTTCAATGTATAGTTGTGCAAGTTATTCCCAATTTTTCGGGTTTTGAAAATGTTTGATAAGATTATTCCCCCTCGTGGTGTATACTGGTATAGTGCGTGGAGTCCCTCTCCATTGAGAGATCGGATGATGAGATTTCCTTATACGGAAGTATGAGCGTAATGATAGGAGGAGTTTTAATTTTGAATTAGCCACATCACGCATCTTGTGGTCAAAAGTTGAGACTTTGATGGAAACTAGATAGTGCACGTAGTTATATGTTTCGGAGTTGAGTATAGCTGGCCATTTATCAGAAGCATAAGGACGATAAGTCAATGAAGAAAGATATATCCTTGGATTGTGTTGTCAATATTCTCGGAGTTTTCAGATGGTAACAAAGAAAATGACAGAGTTATGTAGCATGGTACGTGGTGATGAGAACGTTGATCGAGCCCATAATTAGGTATCCAATTTCTTCAGGCAAACATTAACGAATTTCAGTGTCTTTGATTTCAAGTTGAGAGAGGAAGCCTTTCAGGTGTTCACTTAGAAATATTTTCATATTTGAGCTCCCTTTCGTGCTACACGAATTTGTCTAGTAAGGTTGGTGTGGATAATCACGTTCAAGGTTCGGACACGAAGAGGCTTAATTCTTTCCTTTTGGTTCAAGGCGTCGGCTACAAAGTTTGCCTTGCCCGGACGGTAACGAAGTTCACAATCATAATCATTCAAAGTTTCAATCCATCGTCGTTGTCTCGTTTTGAGTTGTTTTTGGTCGAAAATGTGTTGGAGGCTTTTGTGGTCGGTGAGAACGGTTCTTAAGTGCAAATACAAAGGTTCTTAATTTAAGATCGTATGTCGTGTAGTTTTATTCGTAAATTTCAATTGTCAGGAAACGTAAGCAATAACTCTCCTTCGTTGCATTAACAACACCCAAAACATTGTTTGGAGGCATCACAGAATATCACAAAATCATCATTGCCTTCGGGAAGAGATAAGATCGGTGCGGTGGTTAACTTCTTCTATAAGATTTGAAATGCCGACTCTTGTTCGGCGGACCAAACGAATTTCTTTCCTTCGTGAGTTAACGAGGTTAAAGGACGAGCAATACGGGAAAAGTCGGAAATGAATCTTCGGTAATAACCGGCGAGATCCAAAAATTTATGAATATGAGTCGGAGTCGTGGGTGTTTCCCAATTACGTATGGCTTCGATTTTTGCGGGATCGACTTTAATACCTTAACCACTAACAACATGTCCTAGAAATTGGACTTCGTTTAACCAAAATTCATACTTGGAGAATTTGGTATAGAGTTGCTCTTTTCTCAAGAGTTCAAGCACGAGTCGGAGGTGTTGTTCGTGTTTTTCTGCGCTTTTTGAATAGATTAAGATATCACCTATGAATACGATAATGAATTTGTCTAAATAAGGCTTGCATACGCGATCTATAAGATCCATGAATACGGCCAGGGGATTAGTTAAACTGAACGGCATTACAAGAAATTAATAACTACTGTAGTGTGTTCCAAAAAAAAAAAAAGTTTTGGAGACATCTTCTCCCTTAACCCTCAATTGACGATAAACGGAATGGAGGTCGATTTTTGGAATACACACGAGATCCTTGTAATTGATCAAGAGGTCATCGATACGGGGAAGAGGATATCGGTTCTCAACCGGTAATTTATTTAGTTCAGGATAATCGATGCACATTCGTAGAGATCCATTTTTCCTTCTTAACGAATAGGATTGGAGCTCCCTATGGTGGATGGCTAGGTCGGATAAAACCACGGTCAATTAGTTCTTGGATTTGACTTTGTAATTTTTATATTTCGGATGGAGCAAGTCTATACGGTGCACGTGCTATGGGTGCGGCTCCCGGGATAAGATCGATTTGGAATTCAACGGCCTATGAGGTGGAAGTCCCGATAGTTCCTCGGGAATTACATCGGAAAAATCACTAACAATTGGCACATCATCGATATGCGTCTCATCGGTCTCGACTTTCTTAACGTGGGCTAGGATCGTAAAACAACCCATACGAAGTTATTCTTCAACATTGAGGTACGAAATGAGGTTGAGCCCGGTGTAACTCTTTTTGCTACAATGATCAAGGGTTCACCGTCCTCGATAGGGATACGAGTAGTTTTGAGATCACAAGAAATGTTGGATTTTGTCTTGGCTAACCAATCTATACCAAATTACATCGAAGTTGATTTTGAATTATTTACTCACCATCACTTTGAGCCATTGGGACTTTGGTATGACATACCGTAATATAACCACGTCGATCAAGTGTCGTTATATTTCGCTAGTTCATACCTCCATTCCAACACCTCTCCATATGGTTAAGTTTGTATAATCGCGAAGATTGTAAAGGAACAAAATGTAACGACATCTTTAACAAGACTCGTATTTATTCGAAAGAGTTAGTGCAATCCCTAAAAATGTGTTTCCCGCGGAAGATGTATAACTGGTTGTTCACGTCAATGCGGTTCAAGTCAAACAATAATGTCTTTAGGTATGAAAAAGTAACGAATTAGGATAACGAGTAGTACGCAACCATAGTGATAAGTAGTGATGACGATACTCATCTAAAGTAGTGGTGGTAGTAATAAGAAGTGGTAGATAGTGAAGATCACCAGTTTAACATCGGTAGTGGCTAGTGATTGCTATAGTGGTGGAAACTTTACAGCGCTTGTGGTTAGTAAGTTGAAACGGTGGTGAATAACAACCTGGGAGACAGAGTTCCCGAACTAGTATACCTAATGAAGTTGTCGTCATCTTTACGTGTATGAATCTTGAATTTACGTGTGTTACCAGAAAGTGGCAGAGTACGCGTTCGTATGATGAAAATTTGGTACCATTAAGAAGTTCACCTAAGAGAGATTCAAGTATATAATGCACAAGTAGTCAAGTAAGTGCTATCTATAGCAAATGCAAGTCAGAATGCAATGATTGACTATTCGGTTGTAGTCTAGATTCACTAATCCACCCTAACGACTCTGTCAGACACACTAATGCACATCCTAGATCCCTACAATCAACGCTCTGATACCAACTGTGACGACCTGACAAAATCCCCATTGACGGCGCCGTCAACTTAGGTCCCGTTACGTGGTCATAGTCCCTAAATGAGACGCGTTTAACCAAAATTATGTCGCACTCATTTCAAACGTATATGACTTGCAAAGTTTTAAAATACTAGACGGTTCGATAATGAGTTTAAGTTTACAAAAGTTATAAAGTAATTGAAATAACTTACGACATAATATAAGTTGAAAATCCCGAATGCTATCAATAGCGTATGTATGTAAACATTAAGTTTGAATCCAAAGGTGCTATCACTAGCATATGCATGTATGCTTGACCCTAAGCAAGTAATCAAAGTGTGCGTGAAATCATAGGTGTATTTGTAAACGTTGTTTTTGAACCACAAGATTTTATATGAGTTGATTATCCAAATCGTTTACATTCCAAAGTTGTTGTACGTTCGCGAGCACCCAATTATCAAGACTTAACTATTTTGTACCCTGTTATGTTGTGTTAGAACCTACATGTAAGACCCTAATCTTCATTGTACAGCAGTGTAAATAGAGTACATAAAGTGTGGGAATGATTGTGCAGTTAAACAGAAGTAAGAGACGGATCTGAGCTAGGTGCGCTCAGCGCACCCTTAATAGTGCGCATGGTGCACTAACACTGTAGCCGTGTTTATGCTCTTTTATTCAGATATTTTGATGGGCATTTTGGTAATTGCACTTGTGGACGAGTTAAAGGCCAGTTGGTCAGTTGTGGAGTATCATTAACTCCATTTTCAACAACCTTATCTTCTTCACTTAAATTTTAGAGAGAGAGTGTGATTCTTGAGTGAGGAAGCTTAAATCCAAGAGGAAGAAGTTGTTCTCGGACCAAAGTGCGGGTATTAAAGTTGTTCATCTCCTCTCTAGCTCCGTTGTGGTTGTAGTGGTATGTTCTAACTTTAATATCCTTACTTTGATTTTGTGTAAGGGTTTGGGTAAATGAAGAACATAAAACCTATATTTGGTGATTTTGGGTGTTCTTGGGTAAGATGGAGTCATAAAGACTCAATGGTAACTAACCTAGGGTTTCAAAATGTTAATTGATGTTTATGAGTTCTAATTGGTTAGTTAATCACTAGCACACCTAGTTAATTAGTAAATGGGTGTTAGATGGGTTAGTAGATAACCCGAAATGGGTGTGTTGACTTTGAATTAGTCAAAGGGCTAATGATTGACCTAATTGGGAAATATGGGTATGAAATACCCTAATTGTGTAATGGTTAGTGTTGTTGGACCTTAATCACTAGCTTTTAAGTGATTAATAATGGTCTTGACCCTTAAAGGGCGGTTTTGGTGAAAATGGGGCACTTAATGCATTTAAGTCATTAAATGCACATAAGTGAAATTGTTGGTATTTAGTCCAACTAGTTATGTGGGTTGATTGAAGTACTTATTATATTAGGTACTTTGCTTTGAAGCTTACGGAAGTATAAAACCGTCACCAAATCGTTAAAGGTGAGTGGAATGATTATATGCATATGTATGTAATGTATTTATTTGTATACTATGGTATGAACCAAAGAGCCGGTAGTGCCATAGTATGTGTGAGCGTGCTATAATGTGAACCAAAGAGCCGGTAGCGTCATAGTACGTGTGTTATAGTGTGAACCAAAGAGCCGGTAGCGCTATAGCACGATTTGTTAGGGTGTGAACCAAAGAGCCGGTAGCACCTTAGCGTTGTTAGAGTGTGAACCAAAGAGCCAGTAGCACTCTAACGTGAGTATGACTCGAGTTGTGATGTGAACCAAAGAGCCGGTAGCACCATGACGCGAGAATGGTTAACCATGGTTGTGTATTTTGTTTTGTAGCATATTATATTGTGTCGATTATATGTTATTGATTACGCTAGTAGCGATTTGTTGGAGATTATTAGCTTTGTACTTGAGATGGTATGCTAATTGTATTGCTAGCGTGTATGCGGTATGTGTGTAAGTGATTGCAAGTAGGTTTGTTATATATATGGGTATAATTATTGCATTCACTAAGCTTTTCTTACCCTCTCGTTGTTTATCTTTTTATAGGCTCCGGCGTTGACAAGGGTAAGGGCCTTCGATTGGATTAGAGATCCCGCTTGTTGTTTAGGGGACGCTTTTGGGATGTGATAGCTTTTGGAGTTTGACCGTTATTTGGGTAGTTTAACCCCAAACACCATGCTCATAGTGTCGTTTGGAATTTAAACTAGTGTGGTCGAAACTCGAACTTTTGTATGAAACTCGTAAAACGGCCGATGTAGGTCCCGTTTTGTAAAACTCATTTTATGTTTGAATCGTATGAGTTTTCCATATTAGAACATGTTGTGAAAAGCGTTTCGTCTATTTGTGTCGGGAAGTGAGAGATCTTTATTTAAAAATTTGCAAATTCGGACAGAACTGATTTGGGGCCTGTGCGCTCCGCGCACCCTATGGTGGTGCGCGTGGCGCACTCCTCTGTAAAAAAAAAATTTCTTTTGTTTCGCGAAATCAATTGGTTATTGGTTTGGGTTGTTACAAGTGGTATCAGAGCATGGTCTAAGGGATTTAGGCGACTTGAGATAGGTGCCTAGACTTAGATTTATTTGTATATGCGCTTTATGCGGGACTTGTAGGAGACGGGTCGGACCGGGAGTTGATTAGTGCTTAGGTTTATGTGAACTAACCTTGCGCTAATTGTTTTGTGTTGTGTTAGCAATCATCAAGCAAGATAGACGTTGTACTAGCAAGTTAATGCGACGTGCTCGCGTAACAATGATTAGCTACCATTGTTACGAGTTCAAATCGTGTCAAACAAGCGATGTACGACGATTGTTGAGCAAGATGGGGTAGTGTGGTGTATATGTATATACATATGTGTTAAGTTTTCTCGTTCGTTGCTTAACCTTTTCCGTTTTATAGTATGAAGACGAGAAACGGACCCGAGACCAATGAAGGGGGTTCGAGCGAGGATGTTGAGTTTACGGCCAAGGTTGAGGCCATTATGCAAAGGCGTCATGAGGCCTTCTTAGAGCATGTTAAGAAGATGTTCTTAGATTCGATTGACGAACAAGTAGTCAATCTAGTCAAGGAACAAGTTAAGATTGTTCTTAAAGAGGATAACGCGGGAAGATGAGACTTCCACTATAAAAACTTCAAAGATGCTCAACCTCCTACTTTTGAAGGTGAACGAGACCCACTCAAGAGTGCTCGATGGATCTACGATATGGAGGGGGCTTTCCGTACTAGTGAGTGCCCTCTCGATAAAAAGACGAGGTTTGGTAGTAGCATGATGAGGGGTGATGCCAAGTTGTGGTGGGACGCGAAAATCCGACTTTATGGCGAAGAACAAAGTATGAGTTTGACGTGGGACGAGTTTAAAGAAGAATTTTTCAAGGAGTACCGAACTTCGGCCGATCTTTCAAAGCTTAAGGACGAGTTACGTACTTTAAGGCAAGGGTCAATGGATTTGAACACTCTCAAGTCCACTTTCTTATCAAAGACCCAATTTTGCCCGGAGTATGACGGGAACGATCACATGTTGAAAGAAGATTTCTTCCGAACCTTGACTGATAACTATCAAGAAAGGATTAGTAGGAATTCGGCGAAGACTTTTGATGAGCTATTTGATATCGCTAAGGGTTTTGAGTCGCTTGCTCCAAGAAAGAGTGACTTCACCTTTGGCAAACGAAAATTTGAAGCTACTAGCCACTCGAACAAGAAGAACAAGAGTGTGACCGAGAGCGTCGGTAGTACGAAAAAGGGGGCTTCTAAGAGTTTTGGGCCAACGTACTACAATTGTGGTCGACAAGGGCACTTGGCCCGTGATTGTACGAACTCATCTTCCAACAAAATCGTTTATTTTAATTGTAACAAAGAGGGGCATAAGAGGCCGGAGTGTCCTGAATTGTGCAACGATAATGTTAAGCCACTAGAGAAGGTGGCGGGTACGGCTAGGGGTCGAAATTATTTGATGACCAATGAGGAGGTTAAGCAATCTAGCGAAGTTGTCTCAGGTACTTTCATGGTTAATTCTAATCCGGCAAGGATACTCTTTGATAGTGGTGCAAACTTGTCGTTTGTGTCACCAAAATTTGTGCTAAAACTTAATAAACCGTTAGCTAAGTTAAGTCGTCCGGTAGAAGTTGAAATAGCGGATGGCAAGACGGTGCTAGTGGTTGATGTGTGTAAAAATTGTAATGTTGTGTTTGGTGTCGAAAACTTTAAAATCGATCTCATCCCGATGACTTTGGGTGATTTTGATATCGTTGTTGGTATGGATTGGCTCGATCATAATAGAGCCGATATTGCATGCCATGAAAAATCTATTCGAGTGAAGACCCCTAGTGGGGGAGAGTTAATTATTCATGGCGATAAACGAAGAAGACTTGTGCCGATATGCACTTTTGCACGGGCATGTCGTTTTCTTGTTGGTGGTGGCATGGCTTTTCTTGCCCATGTTGTTGATACTCGAGATGAGCCACCATCCATTCGTGAAATTCCGGTGGTGAATGAATTTGAAGAAGTTTTTCCGGATAAGTTACCGGGTGTCCCGGCGGAAAGACAAGTTGAATTTTGCATTGAGTTGGTTCCGGGGGCTACCCCCATTGCTAAAACTCCTTATCGTTTAGCGCCGATGGAAATGCAAGAGTTTTAAATCAAACCCAAGAGCTACTTGAAAAGGGTTTTATCTGACCGAGTGCTTCGCCATGGGGCGCTCCGGTTTTATTCGTGAAGAAGAAGGATGGTAGTATGCGGATGTGCATCGATTATCGGGAGTTGAACAAAGTGACGATCAAGAGACGTTATCCATTGCCTAGGATTGACGATTTGTTCGACCAACTACAAGGTGCAACGTATTTCTCTAAAATCGACCTACGGTCCGGCTATCACCAAATGCGGGTCCGTTAGGAAGACATCGAGAAAACGGCTTTTCGAACGCGTTATGAGCATTTTGAATTCGTAGTTATGCCTTTTGGTCTTACGAATGCACCGGCGGCATTCATGGATCTTATGAACCGAGTGTGCCAACCTATGTTGGACAAGTCGGTAATTGTGTTCATCGACGACATACTTGTCTATTCGAAGAGTATGAAGGAACATGAACATCATTTGCGAAGAGTGTTAAAGACATTGTGGAAGGAGAAGTTGTATGCTAAATTCTCAAAATGTGAATTTTGGCTAAGGGAAGTTCAATTCCTTGGCCACATTGTGAACGAAAATGGTATTCAAGTAGATCTGGGGAAGATAGAGACGGTAAAGAGTTGGGGACGACCGACTACGCCTACGAAAATCCGAAGTTTTCTTGGATTGGCCGGTTATTATCGTCGGTTTATCCAAGACTTTTCCAAGATTGCTTCTCCATTGATGAAGTTAACGAGAAAGAATGCGAGATTTAATTGGGAGAACGAGCAAGAAATTGCTTTTCAATTGTTAAAAGAGAAGTTTTGTCAAGCTCCAGTGCTAGTTTTACCGGAACGGGTGGAAGACATGACGATCTATTGTGATGCTTCTTTAAATGGGCTCGGTTGTGTTCTAATGCAAAGGGGTAAAGTCATCGCTCATGCCTCTCGACAATTAAAGGAACACGAAATGAGATATCCGACTCATAATCTTGAGTTGGCGGCGGTTGTTCATGCGTTGAAAATTTGGCGCCATTACTTGTATGGTGTCAAGTGTACGATTTATTCGGATCACAAGAGTTTGAAACATCTTTTTGATCAAAGAGATTTGAATTATCGTCAACGTAGATGGATGGATGTGGTGAAAGACTACGATTATGAAATACTTTATCATCCGGGTAAGGCGAATGTGGTCGTGGATGCATTAAGTCGAAAGAGTCAACATCTGGTGATACGAGTAGGATCGTTACGTATGATTATTACTAATGATTTTCTTGAAAAACTTGGTGTGATTCAAATTGAAGCTTACGTTCACAACAAGCATGCGGAACGAATTGTGGGGCAATCGGAATTCATTACTATGGGTTCGCGTGGTTTGTTGTCTTTTCAAGGAAGAGTGTGGGTGCCTAAGATGGGGGATTATCGACGAGTGCTACTTGATGAAGCACATAAGTCAAAGTATTCCGTTCATCTGGGTGCGACGAAAATGTACCTCGATTTGAGAAAGGATTATTGGTGGCCGGGCATGAAACGTGATGTTGTTAAGTATGTTGAGCAATGTGTCACGTGTTTGCAAGTTAAAGTCGAACACAAAAATCCGTATGGTAAGTTACAACCGTTAGAAATCCCGAAGTGGAAAAGGGAGCACATTACCATGGATTTCATCACAAAGTTACCTATAATGGCGAGAACCCAATTCGATTCGATTTGGGTGATAGTTGATCGTTTGACGAAGAGT
The DNA here is from genome assembly GCF_046630445.1 of Rutidosis leptorrhynchoides. NCBI lineage: Eukaryota > Viridiplantae > Streptophyta > Magnoliopsida > Asterales > Asteraceae > Rutidosis > Rutidosis leptorrhynchoides. Next base: position 138,633,137 of record NC_092339.1, read on the forward strand.
GTCTTGTTTCTTCCCATTCGGGAAGCGATATCATCGGAAACCTTGGCTAAATTGTTTATCAAGGAGGTAGTCGCTCGACATGGGGTTCCTATATCTATTATTTCGGATCGAGATACTCGTTTTACATCTCGGTTTTGGGAAAAGTTTCATGAAGATATGGGTACACAATTGAAATTGAGCACGGCGTATCATCCTCAAACGGAAGGTCAAACTGAACGTACGAATCAAACATTGGAGGATATGTTGTGGGCGTGTATTATTGATTTCGGTGGTAGTTGGGATGAGCACTTACCTTTGGTGGAATTCTCGTACAATAATAGTTATCATACTAGTATCGGGATGCCACCTTATGAGATGCTTTATGGGCGAAGATGTCGAACTCCGATTTGTTGGGGTGAGATTGGTCAAAAAGAAATCGGGAGTACCGATTTGGTCTTAGAAATGAATAGCAAGATTGATATGATTTGGGATCATTTGAAAAAGGCTCAAGATAGACAAAAGTCGTATGCCGACAAGCGTAGAAGAATGATCGAATTTCAAGAAGGTGACATGGTGATGCTTAAGGTTTCGCTATGGAAAGGTGTTATTTGGTTTCAAAAACGGGGAAAGTTAGCTCCTCGGTTTATTGGGCCATTTAAGGTTTTAGCTCGTGTTGGTGAAGTCCCGTATCGTTTGGAATTACCCGAAGAGCTTGCGGAGATCCATAATACATTTCATGTTTTCCATCTCCGCAAGTGTCTTGCGGATGATTCATCATGGGTGCCACTAGACGAGAATGAGCTAAACAATAAGTTAGAATATATTGAGGAGCCAATTGCCATACTCGATGAGAAGGTTAAAAGGTTGAGAAATAAAGAAGTGAGAACTTTTAAAGTTTAATGGCGTCGTAGTAAAGGTTCCGAATTTAGTTGGGAGCCCGAAGAATTCGTGTTGGTTTATCTTCCCTCTTGTCATGCGGCTTGGATCGCGAGGACGCGCTCCGATTCAAGTGGGGGAGAGTTGTAAGACCCTAATCTTCATTGTACAGCAGTGTAAATAGAGTACATAAAGTGTGGGAATGATTGTGCAGTTAAACAGAAGTCAGAGACGGATCTGAGCTAGGTACGCTCAGCGCACCCTTAATAGTGCGCGTGGCGCACTAACACTGTAGCCGTGTTTCTGCTCTTTTATTCAGATATTTTGATGGGCATTTTGGTAATTGCACTTGTGGACGAGTTAAAGGCCAGTTGATCAGTTGTGGAGTATCATTAACTCCATTATCAACAACCTTATCCTCTTCAATTAAATTTTAGAGAGAGAGTGTGATTCTTGAGTGAGGAAGCTTAAATCCAAGAGGAAGAAGTTGTTCTCGGACCAAAGTGCGGGTATTAAAGTTGTTCATCTCCTCTCTAGCTCCGTTGTGGTTGTAGTGGTATGTTCTAACTTTAATTTCCTTACTTTGATTTTGTGTAAGGGTTAGAGTTTGGGTAAATGAAGAACATAAAACCCATATTTGGTGATTTTGGGTGTTCTTAGGTAAGATGGAATCATAAAGACTCAATGGTAACTAACCTAGGGTTTCAAAATGTTAATTGATGTTTATGAGTTCAAATTGGTTAGTTAATCACTAGAACACCTAGTTAATTAGTAAATGGGTGTTAGATGGGTTAGTAGATAACCCGAAATGGGTGTGTTGACTTTAAATTAGTCAAAGGGCTAGTGATTCACCTAATTGGGAAATATGGGTATGAAATACCCTAATTGTGTAATGGTTAGTGTTGTTGGACCTTAATCACTAGCTTTTAAGTGATTAATGATGGTCTTGACCCTGATAGTGCTCCAAATGAACATATATTTAGGCACAATATCCTTCCAATATGTAAAGCTTTTAGTTGTAATTGTTCTATTTTTATGTAATATTCGTTTAAATAAATAAGTGCGAAGACAAAAGAAGAAACCGACGATTTGAAGACGAAAATGACCAAAAAGCTAAAAAGTACAAAGTACAATCCAAGTGGTTCAATTTATTGATGAGAAACGTCTCAAAATTACAAGAGTGCGAGTCGCAAAACGCAAAGTACAAGATATTAAATTATACGAAAGGACGTTCGAAAAACCGGAACCGGGACCTGAGCCAACTATCAATGCGCGACGCAACGGAGCTAAAATTACAAGTCAACTATGCACAAGAATATAATACAATATTTAAATAATTATATAAATTATTTATATATTATATATTATATAAAATAACGTCGACAAACTAGCAAACAAAAAATATGTGAGCTGGATCTGACGGCCATGCGATCGCATGAGAAATAGGCATAAAACCCATGCGAGTGCATGAGCCCATGCGAGTGCATGAGATTTGCATTAAAATCTCATGCGATCGCATGAGTTACTGTAGCAGGCCAAGTTCTATAAAAAGTCAGTTTTTCAGACGAGTTATGTACAAGAGAATTCAATCTCTTACTCTCTTCAATATATATATATATATATATATATATATATATATATATATATATATATATATATATATATATATATATATATATATATATATATATATGAAAGGACCCATCCTAATCCATCCGGACGAAGTCCATATTGATTATAAACGATTCACAACCGTTGATTACATCACGAGGTATTTGACCTCTATATGATACATTTTACAAACATTGCATTCATTTTTAAAAGACAAACTTGCTTTATATCGAAAATTCATGACATGCAAATCATTTCATAATATATTCAACTATAATTGACTAAATAATAATCTTGATGAACTCGACGACTTGAATGCAACGTCTTTTGAAATATGTCATGAATGACCCCAAATAATATCTTTTAAATGAGCAATTGTACAGCGGAAGACTTCTTTCATACCTGAGAATAAACATGCTTTCAAGTGTCAACCAAAAGTTGGTGAGTTCATTAGTTTATCGTAAACAATCATTTCATAATTTTAATAGACCACAAGATTTCATATTTCTATTTCTCATAAACATGCATCCCATACATAGAGACAAAATATCATTCATATGGATTGAACACCTGGTAACCGACATTCACTATATGCATAAAAGAATATCCCCATCATTCCGGGATCCTCCTTCGGACATGATATAAATTTCGAAGTACTAAAGCATCTGGTACTTTGGATGGGGCTTGTTGGGCCCGATAGATCTATCTTTAGAGTTCGCGTCAATTAGGGTGTCTGTTCCCTAATTCTTAGATTACCAGACTTAATAAAAAGGGGCATATTCGATTCGATAATCCAACCATAGAATGCAGTTTCGATTACTTGTGTCCATCTCGTAAAACAGTTATAAAAACAGCGCATGTATTCTCAGTCCCAAAAATATATATTGCAAAAGCATTTAAAAAGGGATTAATGAAACTCACGCATATAAATATTGTAAAACAGTTAATAAAGCATTTGCATGTATTCTCAGCCCAAAACGTAAAGAGTAAAAGGAATCAAATGAACTCACCTAATGTATTTTGTAGTAAAAATACATATGACTATATTGAACAAGTGAACAATGCAGGGTTGGTCTCAGATTCACGAACCTATATCATTTGTATATATATCAACACGTATCACATTTAATCAACTAAGTTTATTTATATTATATAATGTATTAATATCTTTGTATATATTGGATTGCATTAAGATATGTTTTTATATAACTACTACTTTATTTGGTAAAATAATATTTATAATAGAAATTTGTAATATTTTTATAATAATAATAATAATAATAATAATAATAATAATAATAATAATAATAATAATAATAATAATAATAGTATTATTAATAATGATAATAATGATAATGATCATAACAATTCAAAAGAAAGTATTACTTATAATAATAATAATATTAATAATTTTAATATTACTTATTAATATTAATAATAACAATAAATATTCATCATAATCATTCTTAATATAAAAATTTAAATACTTGAATCAAGTTTTATACCCTCAGTGTAAATCGATCGGTAGAGATGAGTAATATGTGAGTCACGAAAGTAGTGGTGTTCGATTTTCTGACGATGGCGTGGTGATATATGTTGGGCCATATTCTTTTCGGGAGCCCAGAAAAATATAACGTACGGCCCATGTTGAAGCAAAGCCTATGTCACGCTTTTCATGGACTTCCCTGTTTTGCAAGCCCATTAACACGGCTGTTGAGTTTGGCCTGGTACGACTCAACATCAAGCATAGATACACATGACTCCTTAAAACGAATTAGGTATGTTAGGACCCAATAATATTTTGCATCGTGTAATAACATCAAGCTCTTCAATAATCGTATCATAGCATCATCGGTTATATCATCATCAGTTATATCATAATCACATCATAATCTTTTATGTATTCATCATCAACCATTCTTTTGACAGCAACTGATGGAAAACAATTGAAGAAATAACAAAAGAAAGACACGCGATTTATAGTACTCATCATCAACTCTTCGGCCCACCATGAACCTAAAAGAAAGTCTCGGTCAATACATATTCACTTTTTGAGTGGATTACAACATACATGCTTCAATCACCCACTCCACTCTTTTATTACTTTTCCTATTAAATTCATTTGACCCTCAATATGTGTAATGAAATTGAGTAACCGGTCCCATTCTCAATTGATTCATCACAATCCTTTATGATTAAAAAATTCATGCATGATAACCTTGTGACCATATGAAAGATTAAAGGTGTTACTTGAGTGGAATACCTCAACCATTTATAAGGCGTACCAGGTGTAACAAATCCCTCATCCTTCATTCTTTATCTTCACATAAACTGAAAAATGAATTATAGCAGTAGTAGTCGATACAATGTGGTGGTTCTTGATCGAGGGTATAGAGCGAGAAAGAGAAAAAAAAATGGTAGATTTATGGGGATGAAAACAGCATGCAGTGTAGTGGGATCAATGGTGATAGCGTCAGGTGAGATAGATGGTGGCATATGGTTGTTTTTACAGCGAATAACAGTCGTAGCCCGATCAGATAGGAAACAGAAACAGTTTGATGGTATTAATGGTGATTTACGATGGTGGGAGATGATGGTTATTGTACGTTGGCAAGGTGGGGTGACGGTTAGTGGTTACATGGTAGAGATGGTTGTTGAAGATAGAAGATCAGGATCGAACAACATATAGAACAAGTAATAGTAATGGGTGATTGAAGAGTTTTTAGAAAATCAGTATGTATAAATGGGTCTCCATTCATTATCCTCATGCCATTTTTCCAATTTCATATAGAGTTTATGTGTGTATGAAAGAGAACGAGGTGAAGGTTTAATTACTTCAGTCCCTCATGATATTCTCGGAACAACAAAAAGAAAAGAAAACGTTAAAAGTTCATAACACCTTCCCATATAGAAATTTTGTAATAACAAGTGTACGTTAACTGTTGTACCGAAATTCTAAGTGCTTCTGCATCTCGAAGGTAATTATGATGATGGTGTCGTGGTAAGAAGAGGTGGTGATTATTTGTTGTTTGAAAAAGAGAAGGAGATAGGTAGATACTTGGATGATAGAAGGTGTTGATGATGTGTGATGGTTTGATTTGGTCTTGGTTCCATATGAACACAAGCATCGAGCAGTTGTAGTAGGAATAAAATTAAGAGGCAACATCAGAGTTGTTATAAAGTGTAATTGATGAATGACGTATTAATAATCACAGTTGTTTTAGATTGACAAGTGATCGTAACGTATAACAATATTCAGACAGCCAGTAAATGAATCTCAATCACAAAGGACATAAAGTTATTCGATTAAATAAAATAATAAAAGTTGAATGTAACTTTAATCGGATTTTGGCCCGCACTTGTTATTTCATTCCATTTGGTAACCAGTATTTGAGATAGGAAACAAAAATGTAAACAGTTTGATAAATACACACAACAGAAAGGTTCGTGTGTTTTTTTTTTCCGATTTGTTTTCTTTATAGATTAATTAATTAATTTTAGATAATAATATTACAACTTATTATTTATATCATGTATATATATATATATACTATAAAATACATTTAATGAATATCTATACTTTTATGTTTTATAAATTTTATAATATAATAGTTATTATTTGAAATCTTTGATTCATATATACATATAGATTATAATATCATATATTTATTTATATATATTCATCCTAATGATAATTTATTCAAACATCATACACACTTATATATAGTATTATCAGTAATAATCACTTTATTACCTTATATTTTATTTTACATATTCAATTCTAAAGATTCATATTTTATAAATTTCAAATTATTGTTTTTACTTACATTCATTTATATATATACATATATATACATGTTTATTACAAACAATTGTTCGTGAATCGTCGGGAGTAGTCAATGGGTAATTGGTTACATGAATATAAATTTCAAAACTTTCGAGACTCAACATTACAGATTTTGCTTATCAATTCGGAAACATATAAAGATTAAAGTTTAAATTTGATCAGAAATTTCTGGGTCGTCACAGTACCTACCCGTTAAAGAAATTTCATCCCGAAATTTGAGTGAGGTGGTCATGGTTAACAATAAAAATGTTTTCATGACGAATATGAGTTGATAAACAGAGTTTTATTATCATTGAATAATATGGATAAAATGATTCGATTTAATCGAAGCGTATGAATGAAGTTATCAAAAAAGATCGAGATGAAGAAATGGAGATTTTCCATAACTTTTGACGTAGTCGCGATTGAATTCCGGAATTCAAGGGATTTGAAGAAAATCTTCGAAATCTAAAAGATTTGATTCTCCTGCGAATAAGGAAATTTATATTTCAATAATTAAATGCGGTGATCTGCCTCGATGCCTCTGTCTGATATTTTTACTATAAATTTTGTCTTTTTCGTTCCATTAATTTTCACCACTTCAATACTCAATTCCCAAATTCAAAAGATTGTGAAAATGCTTAATCCAGTTCTGATCCTTGTCCTTATCCTGATTATTGCAACAATCATTCTCCTTTTCCAACTTCCACCGGAGGAATCCGTTTATTTCTACTATGCTCTAGGGATTATTGTATTTATAATCCTCCCATGTCTTTATATTGCTATATGCACTGATAACCACGGTTAGTAATTTCGGTGTTGTTGTTGGGCTTTATATTTTCTCTTATATTTTTGAGCTCTTTGCCTTTTTATTATCCTCCCGACCTCTAGAAAAGCGAGTAATGGTCCAGAATTCGTAAGTATGGAATTTCGAATAAACATCGTGTTCTAAATAAGAACTAATGTATTAGCACGATTTGATTTATCAAATTACCAGAATCACTGAGAATAGAACTATCAAGAATATACTTTCTTGATATGTTCAGAAATTAAGCATAATGAAAGAGTTATGTAACATGGCACGTGATGACGTTAGGATCTGTGAATCATCACGTCCCATTAGAAACTCAGCATGACTTACTGTAATATAATTACGTTGATCAAGTGTCATTATATTATACTAACCCATGCATCAGTTCTCAACATTACTTCAATAACATTCATATTTTAAGCTCAAAAGTTTACAGATTATAGAAACTAACAGTTTCTATATGATGTAATACTGATAGCACGAAGAGATTAATGATTTCAGATAAGAATAGTTATAAAAATATCTCCAGAAATATGGAGGATATTTATAATGAAAGATACGATAATATCTTGGAATATCTAAGATTAAAGGATGATGGAAACTATTGTCCGCAAGGATTTAGAGTAAGGAGCAAGATATTCACTAAAGACTTTAGCAGACATTGAATCATTTGGATTCTTTGAAGTCAAACTTATTCTTTGTAATTTTTCCACGGCTTTCTTCATAGTTTCGCGTAATCTGCTTTTCGGTACTAAATTTTCTATTGAATGTTTCCAATATAATGATACACAGGAAGCACGAAGAGGTATATAATTTCGGACGAGAATATTTATGAAAATATCCTCAGAAATATCGAAGATGTTGATGATGATATTTTGGAATTTCTAAGTTCGATGGTTGATGGAGAAAGATTTTCCGCAAGATTTTAACATGACTTCGGAGCAAGATATTCTTTGAAGGTTTCATCGGATCCAGAATTATCTGGATTCTTTGAATATATGGTATTGTCCTTGTATTTATCCTCGGTCTCCTTGGTGGTTAGCTCAATCCATTTTCTAGTTCCAACCTTTCTGAGCTTTTCCAACATACTATGCTTTATCATCAAACTTTCGATGATTAAGGGCGTTTATAGTTGTCTATGGTTTCTGCTGATTCATTCAGCTTTTCCCACATTCAGAGTATTGATTTGTGACTGAGTGCTTTTCAGAATGAGAGATCATAATTCTAAGCTATAAATGTCATACATATAACTGTTGATGTAGATATACTGTGAGTTTTCAAAGTACTGATTGCTGATTCCCGGTAATTGGTATGGCAGTTCTTGTTACAAGATGTGGATGAGTATATGATAGGGTTTCAATGAATAAATATAATTATTTGTCAGAGAGATTTAAGTCAAGAAGCAACGAGGTTGCTGGTACGTCTGCTGGTAATATGGTGGAATATAAAAGAATTCTCCGGTAGTAAAAGGGTAATCGTATATATCAATATTTATAGTAAGGTTACTTCGAATGAAAAGTCGAAGTTGAATTGTTGAAGCTGTGACAAAATTGGCTAATTTGGAAAAGAATTGCAAAGTTATTTTCGGTGATAACATTGCCAAAGGTGCTAGCACAGATACGTGTTAAACGTTTATACAGGTTCTGAGAATTTTTCAGGTGCATAACTATATGCATAATTCTTTTCTTCCGTAGATGAAGTGCGGTTGGTTTATCCTTTCGATTGAGGTGTTTTCAAGAATCATGAAAGGTTTGAGCGCGGATTGTAATCGTCAAGATACAATTGAGGTTTAAGATGAAATCAAGTGGCAAACTTGAAGAATTGTTTAGTTTCATATGTTTTAATCAATATTTTAATTCATTTTTAATTGTTCAATGTTATTAGTCCACGGTCGATAGTCCACAAATAACAGTCCAATAATTCATATATAACTTAATATATAATATTCGAATTAATTAATAAATATCGTGACTCGTGTACATGTCTCAGACTCGATCACAACTCAAAGTATATATATTATTATAGAATCAACCTCAACCCTATATAGAGAAATTGATCATTACTGCATATAGAGTGTCTATGGTGATTCCAAATAATATATATAGATGCGTCGATATGATATGTCAAAACCTTGTATACATGTTCCGATATTTAAAGTGCGTAAAATAAATACAGAGATTAAATAACGATAAATAAAGTGCGTAAAGTAAATAACAGAAATTTAATGGCGATAAATAACATTGCGAGAATGTAAATTGCGATAAAATAAATTGCGATAAATAAAATGTAATCAGTTAGCTAGGAACAGTTAGCTAGGATTTTGTTAGCGTGGATTCTTAACAATATTTCTCATAGTTAATTTGTTTGTTTCTAACAAATTTTATTTTATCCAATGTTTTCTTCATTATGCCACTTGCCGGATTCTGATAGGTCAAAATCCAAATATGAAATTGAATGAAAATGGTTATTCTGTGATGAACGAATTCGTATAGCTGTGGTTTCAAATAGGATAGTAAATGACTGTTGAATCAGATTCGAAGAATGTATAGTGTAACTTATTAATGCGAAATCTAAATATTCCTCGGGTATTACCTACCCGTTAAAATATTTTCACCATTAACAGTTGGTACAATAAAAATTTTAATTACAATCTTTATGAAAACATATATACATATATATTTTCGTCAGACGTAATTATGGATTTAATGAGTCAATATGATATTAAACTCATCAGATTTACGACTAGAACTAGAGTACATAATCTCTAAAATATTAGAGATTACATAATCACCCTGAAGAACGAAGATAATTGATGTAAAACGTCATGTAGAACGATGATTATACTCGAGGTACAGAATGAGATGTCGAAGCTGGTGATGCAGATGTTGTTGTTGGTGGTACTAGTGCTGTTGGTGCTGAAGTTGGTGATGTTACTGGTGTTGGTGATACTGCTGGTGTTTGCAAACTGTGTACTGTGCTCTCTAAAGTTAACACTCGAGCTCGGAGTTCTTTAACTTCTTCTACTAACCCTGATTGGTTATTAGTGTGGGGTAGAGATTGGATATCTTCTCTAGTTCCGTTAATGGTAGTCTCAAGACTAAAAATTCTGGCAAAAAGAGTATAAACGGTGTTGCGAACAGGTTCGCCGGTGAGCGGGTCGAGTACTCCAAGGTTAGGTGGTAGATTCTGAAATGTCCCGTTCTTATTGATTAAAAACGTTCCATATTAATTGATTTCGTTGCGAGGTTTTGACCTCTATATGAGACGTTTTTCAAAGACTGCATTCATTTTAAAACAAACCATAACCTTTATTTCATCAATAAAGGTTTAAAAAGCTTTACGTAGATTATCAAATAATAATAATCTAAAATATCCTGTTTACACACGACCATTACATAATGGTTTACAATACAAATATGTTACAACAAAATAAGTTTCTTGAATGCAGTTTTTACACAATATCATACAAGCATGGACTCCAAATCTCGTCTTTATTTAAGTATGCGACAGCGGAAGCTCTTAATAATCACCTGAGAATAAACATGCTTAAAACGTCAACAAAAATGTTGGTGAGTTATAGGTTTAACCTATATATATCAAATCGTAACAATAGACCACAAGATTTCATATTTCAATACACATCCCATACATAGAGATAAAAATCATTCATATGGTGAACACCTGGTAACCAACATTAACAAGATGCATATATAAGAATATCCCCATCATTCCGGGACACCCTTCGGATATGATATAAATTTCGAAGTACTAAAGCATCCGGTACTTTGGATGGGGTTTGTTAGGCCCAATAGATCTATCTTTAGGATTCGCGTCAATTAGGGTGTCTGTTCCCTAATTCTTAGATTACCAGACTTAATAAAAAGGGGCATATTCGATTTCGATAATTCAACCATAGAATGTAGTTTCACGTACTTGTGTCTATTTTGTAAATCATTTATAAAACCTGCATGTATTCTCATCCCAAAAATATTAGATTTTAAAAGTGGGACTATAACTCACTTTCACATATTTTTACTTCGTCGAGAAGTAAGACTTGGCCACTGTTGATTCACGAACCTATAACAATATATACATATATATTAAAGTATGTTCAAAATATATTTACAACACTTTTAATATATTTTGATGTTTTAAGTTTATTAAGTCAGCTGTCCTCGTTAGTAACCTACAACTAGTTGTCCACAGTTAGATGTACATAAATAAATCGATAAATATTATCTTGAATCAATCCACGACCCAGTATATACGTATCTCAGTATTGATCACAACTCAAACTACATATATTTTGGAATCAACCTCAACCCTGTATAGCTAACTCCAACATTCACATATAGAGTGTCTATGGTTGTTCCGAAATATATATAGATGTGTCGACATGATAGGTCGAAACATTGTATACGTGTCTATGGTATCTCAAGATTACATAATATACAATACAAGTTGATTAAGTTATGGTTGGAATAGATTTGTTACCAATTTTCACGTAGCTAAAATGAGAAAAATTATCCAATCTTGTTTTACCCATAACTTCTTCATTTTAAATCCGTTTTGAGTGAATCAAATTGCTATGGTTTCATATTGAACTCTATTTTATGAATCTAAACAGAAAAATTATAGGTTTATAGTCAGAAAAATAAGTTACAAGTCATTTTTGTAAAGGTAGTCATTTCAGTCGAAAGAACGACGTCTAGATGACCATTTTAGAAAACATACTTCCACTTTGAGTTTAAACATAATTTTTGGATATAGTTTAATGTTCATAATAAAAATCATTTTCTCAGAATAACAGCTTTTAAATCAAAGTTTATCATAGTTTTTAATTAACTAACCCAAAACAGCCCGCGGTGTTACTACGACGGCGTAAATCCGGTTTTACGGTGTTTTTCGTGTTTCCAGGTTTTAAATCATTAAGTTAGCATATCATATAGATATAGAACATGTGTTTAGTTAATTTTAAAAGTCAAGTTAGAAGGATTAACTTTTGTTTGCGAACAAGTTTAGAATTAACTAAACTATGTTCTAGTGATTACGAGTTTAAACCTTCGAATAAGATAGTTTTATATATATGAATCGAACGATGTTATGAACATCATTACTACCTCAAGTTTAGTAGGTAAACCTACTGGAAGTGACAAGAAATGATCTAGCTTCAAAGGATCTTGGATGGCTTGAAAGTTCTTGAAGTAAGATCATGACACAAAAACAAGTTCAAGTAAGATTTTTACTCGAATTAAGATAGTTTATAGTTATAGAAATTGAATCAAAGTTTGAATATGAATATTACCTTGAATAAGAAAGATAACCTACTGTATATAACAAAGGTTTCTTGATCTTAGATGATTACTTGGAATGGATTAGAAAGCTTGGAAGTAAATTAGTAAACTTGAAGGGATTTTTGAAGTGTTCTTGAAGTGTTCTTCCTATGATGATTATAGCTTGATTCTTGAAGTTATTTTTGATGAAGATGATGATTAACTACTGGAAAAATACATTCATAATAGTGTGGGTGTGTTGAGAGAGAATTAGAAAGAGAATTGGAAGTGAAATGGAGTGAATGATGAGTGGTAATTGGTGAGTGGTGAGTGGGGTTAAAAGGAGTTCTAGTTAGTTGACTAGCTCATGGTAGAAGTTAAAATTGATTAGTCATACATGACATAATCAAGAGTGGAATCCCATGCTAGTTCCTATTGGTATATACCCATAGTAAGTACGTTTTGAAGCTGTGTATAATACGGGTAAAAATACGACTAGAATTCTTGATGAAAGAAAAGAATGGGAAAGTAACTGTAACCATTTTCGTTAAGTATGAGTGTTTTGATATATGTCTTGAAGTCTTCCAAAAGTATTTTAATACATCTAAATACACTACATGTATATACATTTTAACTGAGTCGTTAAGTCATCGTTAGTCGTTACATGTAAGTGTTGTTTTGAAACCTTTAAGTTAACGATCTCAATTAATGTTGTTAACCCATTGTTTATTATATCTAATGAGATGTTAAATTATTATATTATCATGATATTATGATATATTAATATATCTTAATATGATATATATACATTTAAATGTCGTTACAACGATAATCGTTACATATATGTCTCGTTTCGAAATCCTTAAGTTAGTAGTCTTGTTTATATGTATATAACTCATTGTTAATATACTTATGGAGATACTTACTTATCATAATCTCATGTTAACCATATGTATATCCATATATATATCGTCATGTCGTTTTTACAAGTTTTAACGTTCGTGAATCGCCGGTCAACTTGGGTGGTCAATTGTCTATATGAAACATATTTCAGTTAATCAAGTCTTAACAAGTTTGATTGCTTAATATGTTGGAAACATTTAATCATGTAAATATCAATCTCAATTAATATATATAAACATGGAAAAGTCCGGGTCACTACAGTACCTACCCGTTAAATAAATTTCGTCCCGAAATTTTAAGCTGTTGAAGGTGTTGACGAATCTTCTGGAAATAGATGCGGGTATTTCTTCTTCGTCTGATCTTCACGCTCCTAGGTGAACTCATGTCCTCTACGAGCATTCCATCGAACCTTAACAATTGGTATCTTGTTTTGCTTAAGTCTTTTAACCTCACGATCCATTATTTCGACGGGTTCTTCGATGAATTGGAGTTTTTCGTTGATTTGGATTTCATCTAACGGAATAGTGAGATCTTCTTTAGCAAAACATTTCTTCAAATTCGAGACGTGGAAAGTGTTATGTACAGCCGCGAGTTGTTGAGGTAACTCAAGTCGGTAAGCTACTGGTCCGACACGATCAATAATCTTGAATGGTCCAATATACCTTGGATTTAATTTCCCTCGTTTACCAAATCGAACAACGCCTTTCCAAGGTGCAACTTTAAGCATGACCATCTCTCCAATTTCAAATTCTATATCTTTTCTTTTAATGTCAGCGTAGCTCTTTTGTCGACTTTGGGCGGTTTTCAACCGTTGTTGAATTTGGATGATCTTCTCGGTAGTTTCTTGTATAATCTCCGAACCCGTAATCTGTCTATCCCCCACTTCACTCCAACAAATCGGAGACCTGCACTTTCTACCATAAAGTGCTTCAAACGGCGCCATCTCAATGCTTGAATGGTAGCTGTTGTTGTAGGAAAATTCTGCTAACGGTAGATGTCGATCCCAACTGTTTCCGAAATCAATAACACATGCTCGTAGCATGTCTTCAAGCATTTGTATCATCTTTTCGCTCTGCCCATCAGTTTGTGGATGATAGGCAGTACTCATGTCTAGACGAGTTCCTAATGCTTGCTGTAATGTCTGCCAGAATCTTGAAATAAATCTGCCATCCCTATCAGAGATAATAGAGATTGGTATTCCATGTCTGGAAACGACTTCCTTCAAATACAGTCGTGCTAACTTCTCCATCTTGTCATCTTCTCTTATTGGTAGGAAGTGTGCTGATTTGGTGAGACGATCAACTATTACCAAAATAGTATCAAAACCACTTGCAGTCCTTGGCAATTTAGTGATGAAATCCATGGTAATGTTTTCCCATTTCCATTCCGGGATTTCGGGTTGTTGAAGTAGACCTGATGGTTTCTGATGCTCAGCTTTGACCTTAGAACACGTCAAACATTCTCCTACGTATTTAGCAACATCGGCTTTCATACCCGGCCACCAAAAATGTTTCTTGAGATCCTTGTACAGCTTCTCTAAGTACCATTTCTCTCATATCTCCAAATTTTGGTACCCAAATCCTTTCAGCCCTATACCGGGTTCCGTCTTCCCGAATATTAAGATACTTCTCCGATCCTTTGGGTATTTCATCCTTTAAATTTCCCTCTTTTAAAACTCCTTGTTGCGCCTCCTTTATTTGAGTAGTAATGTTATTATGAATCATTATATTCATAGATTTTACTCGAATGGGTTCTCTGTCCTTCCTGCTCAAGGCATCGGCTACCACATTTGCCTTCCCCGGGTGGTAACGAATCTCAAAGTCGTAATCATTCAATAATTCAATCCACCTACGCTGCCTCATATTCAGTTGTTTCTGATTAAATATGTGTTGAAGACTTTTGTGGTCGGTATATATAATACTTTTGACCCCATATAAGTAGTGCCTCCAAGTCTTTAATGCAAAAACAACCGCACCTAATTCCAAATCATGCGTCGTATAATTTTGTTCGTGAATCTTCAATTGTCTAGACGCATAAGCAATCACCTTCGTTCGTTGCATTAATACACAACCGAGACCTTGCTTTGATGCATCACAATAAATCACAAAATCATCATTCCCTTCAGGCAATGACAATATAGGTGCCGTAGTTAGCTTTTTCTTCAATAACTGAAACGCTTTCTCTTGTTCATCATTCCATTCAAATTTCTTCCCTTTATGCGTTAATGCAGTCAAGGGTTTTGCTATTCTGGAAAAGTCTTGGATGAACCTTCTGTAGTAACCAGCTAGTCCTAAAAACTGGCGTATGTGTTTCGGAGTTTTCGGGGTTTCCCACTTTTCAACAGTTTCTATCTTTGCCGGATCCACCTTAATACCTTCTTTGTTCACTATATGACCGAGGAATTGAACTTCTTCCAACCAAAATGCACACTTTGAAAACTTAGCGTACAATTCTTCCTTCCTCAATACTTCTAACACCTTTCTCAAATGTTCACCGTGTTCTTGGTCATTCTTTGAGTAAATAAGTATGTCATCAATGAAAACAATGACAAACTTGTCAAGGTATGGTCCACACACTCGGTTCATAAGGTCCATGAACACAGCTGGTGCATTAGTTAAACCAAACGGCATGACCATAAACTCGTAATGACCGTAACGTGTTCTGAAAGCAGTCTTTAGAATATCATCTTCTTTCACCCGCATTTGATGATACCCGAAACATAAGTCAATCTTTGAATAAACAGACGAGCCTTGTAGTTGATCAAATAAGTCATCGATTCTCGGTAGTGGGTAGCGGTTCTTGATGGTAAGTTTGTTCAACTCTCGGTAGTCGATACACAACCTGAATGTACCATCTTTCTTCTTGACAAACAAAACAGGAGCTCCCCACGGTGATGTGCTTGGTCGAATGAAACCACGCTCTAAAAGTTCTTGTAATTGGCTTTCCAGTTCTTTCATCTCGCTGGGTGCGAGTCTGTAAGGAGCACGAGCTATTGGTGCAGCTCCTGGTACAAGATCTATTTGAAATTCAACGGATCGATGTGGGGGTAATCCCGGTAATTCTTTTGAAAATACATCGGGAAATTCTTTTGCAATGGGAACATCATTGATGCTCTTTTCTTCAGTTTGTACTTTCTCGACGTGTGCTAGAACAGCATAGCAACCTTTTCTTATTAGTTTTTGTGCCTTCAAATTACTAATAAGGTGTAGCTTCGTGTTGCCCTTTTCTCCGTACACCATTAAGGGTTTTCCTTTTTCTCGTATAATGCGAATTGCATTTTTGTAACAAACGATCTCTGCTTTCACTTCTTTCAACCAGTCCATACCGATTATCACATCAAAACTCCCTAACTCTACTGGTATCAAATCAATCTTAAATGTTTCGCTAACCAGTTTAATTTCTCGATTTCGACATATATTATCTGCTGAAATTAATTTACCATTTGCTAATTCGAGTAAAAATTTACTATCCAAAGGCGTCAATGGACAACTTAATTTAGCACAAAAATCTCTACTCATATAGCTTCTATCCGCACCCGAATCAAATAAAACGTAAGCAGATTTATTGTCAATAAGAAACGTACCCGTAACAAGCTCCGGGTCTTCCTGTGCCTCTGCCGCATTAATATTAAAAACTCTTCCGCGGCCTTGTCCATTCATGTTCTCCTGGTTCGGGCAATTTCTAATAATGTGGCCCGGTTTTCCACATTTATAACAAACTACATTGGCATAACTTGCTCCGACACTACTTGCTCCGCCATTACTCGTTCCGACACCATTTGTTCCTTTTGTTCTATTAACCCCTGGTCCATAGACCTCACACTTCGCCGCGCTATGACCATTTCTTTTACACTTGTTGCAAAATTTGGTGCAGAACCCCGAGTGATACTTTTCACACCTTTGGCATAGCTGCTTCTGATTGTTGTTGTTGTTGCGGTTATTATTGTTGTTGGGATGATTGTTGTAGTTGCTGTTGTTGTTGTTGTTGTTGTTGTTGTTGTTGTTGTTGTTGTTGTTGTTGGGTCGTTTGTTGTAGTTGCGATTGATGTTGCGATTGTTGGGATAATTGTTGCGATTATTGTTGTAATTGCTGTTGTTGTTGTATTGGTGATTCTTATCACCGTTTTCCTCCCACTTTCTTTTGACTTGCTTCACATTGGCCTCTTCAGCAGTCTGTTCTTTAATTCTTTCTTCAATCTGGTTCACTAGTTTGTGAGCCATTCTACATGCCTGTTGTATGGAGGCGGGCTCGTGTGAACTTATATCTTCTTGGATTCTTTCTGGTAATCCTTTCACAAATGCGTCGATCTTCTGTTCCTCATCTTCGAATGCTCCCGGACACAATAGGTACAATTCTGTGAATCGTCTTTCGTACGTGGTAATATCAAATCCTTGGGTTCGTAACCCTCTAAGTTCTTTCTTGAGCTTATTGACCTCGGTTCTGGGACAGTACTTCTCGTTCATCAAGTGCTTGAATGCTGACCATGGTAGTGCGTACGCATCGTCTTGTCCCACTTGCCCTAGATAGGTATTCCACCATGTTAACGCAGAACCTGTGAAGGTATGCGTAGCGTACTTCACTTTGTCCTCTTCAGTACACTTACTTATGGCAAACACCGATTCGACCTTCTCGGTCCACCGTTTCAATCCGATCGGTCCTTCGGTTCCATCAAATTCCAAGGTTTGCAGGCAGTGAATTCTTTGTAGGTGCATCCTACACGATTTCCTGTACTGCTAGATCTAAGGTTATTGTTGGTATGTAGCGCAGCCTGTACTGCGGCTATGTTTGAAGCTAGAAAAGTACGGAATTCCTCTTCATTCATATTCACGGTGTGTCAAGTAGTCGGTGCCATTTCCTTCAAAATAGTCAAATGGAACAAGTTAATCATACAGAATATTAAGAGTAGTTAATAGTATTTCGTAGCATAATATGAACTCATTTATAAAAGCTTTTTCTTCATATTAGCATTTTATAAGTTTAAATTCGGGTAGTACCTACCCGTTAAGTTCATACTTAGTAGCTAATATACAATTCAACTACTACAATTCTATATGAAAAACTGATTATAATAATATTTCGCGTTCAAACTTTTACACAATATTTTACAAACTTACAATACCGCTTATTTTACATATAGCATGAAATATAGCACACAATAAATTTGATACAAGATGGTTATGAAGATAATTCTAGCTAGTACACAAGTCGTTCAGCAAAGGCACTAAAGACACGTAATTCATACGTCCAGAAACAAGTCATGCATTCTGGTTTTACTAGGATTACTTCCCATCCTTGGTCTTGTGGAACATAACCGTTATGGCCGTTGATAAGACAGCGTGTTGTAACGTCGTCAAAGGGACGAGGGTTACGTAATGTCCAACAGTCCCGTAACAATCTAAAAACCTCATTTCTTACCCCAATTACCGACTCCGTCACTTGTGGGAACGTTTTGTTTAATAGTTGTAGACCGATGTTCTTGTTCTCACTTTGGTGAGAAGCGAACATTACTAATCCGTAAGCATAACATGCTTCTTTATGTTGCATGTTAGCCGCTTTTTCTAAATCACGAAGTCCAATATTCGGATATATTGAGTCAAAATAATTTCTTAACCCATTGCGTAAAATAGCGTTTGGGTTCCCCGCAATATATGCGTCAAAGTAAACACATCGTAACTTATGGATTTCCCAATGTGATATCCCCCATCTTTTAAACGAAAGCCTTTTATAAATCAAGGCATTCTTGGAACGTTCTTCGAATGTCTTACAAACTGATCTCGCCTTAAATAGTTGTGCCGAAGAATTCTGACCGACTCTAGACAAGATTTCATCAATCATGTCTCCGGGTAGGTCTCTTAAAATATTGGGTTGTCTATCCATTTTGTGTTTTTATACTGTAAAATAGAACAAGAGTTAGATTCATAAAAAAAATACTTATTAATACAAGCAATTTTTACATATATCATAAAGCATAAGCACACTATATTACATATATTACACCACACGAATACAACTATCTTATTCCGACTCACTTGTTTCTTTTTCTTTGGTTTTGGTTCGTTTTGCCAAGTTTCTAGGGATATATGATGTTCCCCTAATACGAGCCGTCGTTATCCACATTGGTTTAGAAAAACCTGGTGGTTTAGAGGTTCCCGGGTCATTATTACAACTTAAGGACTTCGGGGGTTGACGATACATATAAAGTTCATCGGGGTTGGAATTAGATTTCTCTATCTTTATGCCCTTTCCCTTATTATTTTCTTTTGCCTTTTTAAATTCAGTTGGGGTAATTTCTATAACATCATCGGAATTCTCGTCGGAATCCGATTCATCGGAGAATTGGTAATCCTCCCAATATTTTGCTTCCTTGGCGGAAACACCCATTGACCATAATTAACCTTGGTCGGTTGGTTGAGGATTTTCTTTTACTTAACCGTTTTATTATTTCC
This sequence comes from Rutidosis leptorrhynchoides, assembly GCF_046630445.1. Taxonomy (NCBI): domain Eukaryota; kingdom Viridiplantae; phylum Streptophyta; class Magnoliopsida; order Asterales; family Asteraceae; genus Rutidosis; species Rutidosis leptorrhynchoides. The sequence goes on from NC_092339.1 coordinate 138,652,862, forward strand.
CCCACCGGTTCTATTTCTTCATCCGGTTCCGATTCTTCTTCCGGTTCCGATTTTTCTTCTGGTTCCGACTCTTCTTCCGGTTCCTCTTCGGGAACTTGTGAATCAGTCCACGAATCATTCCAATTTACATTTAACTCTTCATTATTATTAGGTGAGTCAATGGGACTTGTTCTAGAGGTAGACATCTATCACATAATATCAAACACGTTAAGAGATTAATATATCACATAATATTCACATGTTAAAAATATATAGTTTCCAACAAAATTTGTTTAGCAATCATTTTTCAAGTAAACACGGTCGAAGTCCAGACTCACTAATGCATCCTAACAAACTCGATAAGACACACTAATGCAAAATTCTGGTTCTCTAAGAACAACGCTCGGATACCAACTGAAATGTCCCATTCTTATTGATTAAAAACGTTCCATATTAATTGATTTCGTTGCGAGGTTTTGACCTCTATATGAGACGTTTTTCAAAGACTGCATTCATTTTAAAACAAACCATAACCTTTATTTCATCAATAAAGGTTTAAAAAGCTTTACGTAGATTATCAAATAATGATAATCTAAATATCCTGTTTACACACGACCATTACATAATGGTTTACAATACAAATATGTTACAACAAAATAAGTTTCTTGAATGCAGTTTTTACACAATATCATACAAGCATGGACTCCAAATCTCGTCCTTATTTAAGTATGCGACAGCGGAAGCTCTTAATAATCACCTGAGAATAAACATGCTTAAAACGTCAACAAAAATGTTGGTGAGTTATAGGTTTAACCTATATATATCAAATCGTAACAATAGACCACAAGATTTCATATTTCAATACACATCCCATACATAGAGATAAAAATTATTCATATGGTGAACACCTGGTAACCGACATTAACAAGATGCATATATAAGAATATCCCCATCATTCCGGGACACCCTTCGGATATGATATAAATTTCGAAGTACTAAAGCATCCGGTACTTTGGATGGGGTTTGTTATGAAATGTCCCGTTCTTATTGATTAAAAATGTTCCATATTAATTGATTTGGTTGCGAGGTTTTGACCTCTATATGAGAATTTTTCAAAGACTGCATTCATTTTAAAACAAACCATAACCTTTATTTCATCAATAAAGGTTTAAAAAGCTTTACGTAGATTATCAAATAATGATAATCTAAAATATCCTGTTTACACTCGACCATTACATAATGGTTTACAATACAAATATGTTACAACAAAATAAGTTTCTTGAATGCAGTTTTTACAAAATATCATACAAGCATGGACTCCAAATCTCGTCCTTATTTAAGTATGCGACAGCGGAAGCTCTTAATAATCACCTGAGAATAAACATGCTTAAAAACGTCAACAAAAATGTTGGTGAGTTATAGATTTAACCTATATATATCAAATCATAATAATAGACCACAAGATTTCATATTTCAATACACATCCCATACATAGAGATAAAAATCATTCATATGGTGAACACCTGGTAACCTACATTAACAAGATGCATATATAAGAATATCCCCATCATTCCGGGACACCCTTCGGATATGATATAAATTTCGAAGTACTAAAGCATCTGGTACTTTGGATGGGGTTCGTTAGGCCCAATAGATCTATCTTTAGAGTTCACGTCAATTAGGGTGTCTGTTCCCTAATTCTTAGATTACCAGACTTAATAAAAAAGGGCATATTCGATTTCGATAATTCAACCATAGAATGTAGTTTCACGTACTTGTGTCTATTTTGTAAATCATTTATAAAACCTGCATGTATTCTCATCCCAAAAATATTAGATTTTAAAAGTGGGACTATAACTCACTTTCACAGAATTTTACTTCGTCGGGAAGTAAGACTTGGCCACTGGTTGATTCACGAACCTATAACAATATATACATATATATCAAAGTATGTTCAAAATATATTTACAACACTTTTAATATATTTTGATGTTTTAAGTTTATTAAGTCAGCTGTCCTCGTTAGTAACCTACAACTAGTTGTCCACAGTTAGATGTACAGAAATAAATCGATAAATATTATCTTGAATCAATCCACGACCCAGTGTATACGTATCTCAGTATTGATCACAACTCAAACTATATATATTTTGGAATCAACCTCAACCATGTATAGCTAACTCCAACATTCACATATAGAGTGTCTATGGTTGTTCCGAAATATATATAGATGTGTCTACATGATAGGTCGAAACATTGTATACGTGTCTATGGTATCTCAAGATTACATAATATACAATACAAGTTGATTAAGTTATGGTTGGAATAGATTTGTTACCAATTTTCACGTAGCTAAAATGAGAAAATTTATCCAATCTTGTTTTACCCATAACTTCTTCATTTTAAATCCGTTTTGAGTGAATCAAATTGCTATAGTTTCATATTGAACTCTATTTTATGAATCTAAATAGAAAAAGTATAGGTTTATAGTCGGAAAAATAAGTTACAAGTCGTTTTTGTAAAGGTAGTCATTTCAGTCGAAAGAACGACGTGTAGATGACCATTTTAGAAAACATACTTCCACTTTGAGTTTAACCATAATTTTTGGATAAAGTTTCATGTTCATAATAAAAATCATTTTCCCAGAATAACAACTTTTAAATCAAAGTTTATCATAGTTTTTAATTAACTAACCCAAAACAGCCCGCGGTGTTACTACGACGGCATAAATCCGGTTTTACGATGTTTTTCGTGTTTCCAAGTTTTAAATCATTAAGTTAGCATATCATATAGATATAGAACATGTGTTTAGTTGATTTTAAAATTCAAGTTAGAAGGATTAACTTTTGTTTGCGAACAAGTTTAGAATTAACTAAACTATGTTCTAGTGATTACAAGTTTAAACCTTCGAATAAGATAGCTTTATATGTATGAATCGAATGATGTTATGAACATCATTACTACCTTAAGTTCCTTGGATAAACCTACTGGAAAAGAGAAAAATGGATCTAGCTTCAACGGATCCTTGGATGGCTCGAAGTTCTTGAAGCAGAATCATGACACGAAAACAAGTTCAAGTAAGATCATCACTTGAAATAAGATTGTTATAGTTATAGAAATTGAGCCAAAGTTTGAATATGATTATTTCCTTGTATTAGAATGATAACCTACTGTGAGAAACAAAGATTTCTTGAGGTTGGATGATCACCTTACAAGATTGGAAGTGAGCTAGCAAACTTGAAAGTATTCTTGATTTTATGTAACTAGAACTTGTAGAATATATGAAGAACACTTAGAACTTGAAGATAGAACTTGAGAGAGATCAATTAGATGAAGAAAATTGAAGAATGAAAGTGTTTGTAGGTGTTTTTGGTCGTTGGTGTATGGATTAGATATAAAGGATATGTAATTTTGTTTTCATGTAAATAAGTCATGAATGATTACTCATATTTTTGTAATTTTATGAGATATTTCATGCTAGTTGCCAAATGATGGTTCCCACATGTGTTAGGTGACTCACATGGGCTGCTAAGAGCTGATCATTGGAGTGTATATACCAATAGTACATACATCTAAAAGCTGTGTATTGTACGAGTACGAATACGGGTGCATACGAGTAGAATTGTTGATGAAACTGAACGAGGATGTAATTGTAAGCATTTTTGTTAAGTAGAAGTATTTTGATAAGTGTATTGAAGTCTTTCAAAAGTGTATAAATACATATTAAAACACTACATGTATATACATTTTAACTGAGTCGTTAAGTCATCGTTAGTCGTTACATGTAAGTGTTGTTTTGAAACCTTTAGGTTAACGATCTTATTAAATGTTGTTAACCCAATGTTTATAATATCAAATGAGATTTTAAATTATTATATTATCATGATATTATCATGTATTAATATCTCTTAATATGATATATATACATTAAATGTCTTTACAACGATAATCGTTACATATATGTCTCGTTTAAAAATCATTAAGTTAGTAGTCTTGTTTTTACATATGTAGTTCATTGTTAATATAATTAATGATATGTTTACTTATCATAGTATCATGTTAACTATATATATATATATATATCCATATATATGTCATCATATAGTTTTTACAAGTTTTAACGTTCGTGAATCACCGGTCAACTTGGGTGGTCAATTGTCTATATGAAACATATTTCAATTAATCAAGTCTTAACAAGTTTGATTGCTTAACATGTTGGAAACATTTAATCATGTAAATATCAATCTCAATTAATATATATAAACATGGAAAAGTTCGGGTCACTACATGTTAGGCCCAATAGATCTATCTTTAGGATTCGCGTCAATTAGGGTGTCTGTTCCCTAATTCTTAGATTACCAGACTTAATAAAAAGGGGCATATTCGATTTCGATAATTCAACCATAGAATGTAGTTTCACGTACTTGTGTCTATTTTGTAAATCATTTATAAAACCTGCATGTATTCTCATCCCAAAAATATTAGATTTTAAAAGTGGGACTATAACTCACTTTCACAGATTTTTACTTCGTCGAGAAGTAAGACTTGGCCACTGTTGATTCACGAACCTATAACAATATATACATATATATCAAAGTATGTTCAAAATATATTTACAACACTTTTAATATATTTTGATGTTTTAAGTTTATTAAGTCAGCTGTCCTCGTTAGTAACCTACAACTAGTTGTCCACAGTTAGATGTACAGAAATAAATCGATAAATATTATCTTGAATCAATCCACGACCCAGTGTATACGTATCTCAGTATTGATCACAACTCAAACTATATATATTTTGGAATCAACCTCAACCCTGTATAGCTAACTCCAACATTCACATATAGAGCGTCTATGGTTGTTCCGAAATATATATAGATGTGTCGACATGATAGGTCGAAACATTGTATACGTGTCTATGGTATCTCAAGATTACATAATATACAATACAAGTTAATTAAGTTATGGTTGGAATAGATTTGTTACCAATTTTCACGTAGCTAAAATGAGAAAAATTATCCAATCTTGTTTTACCCATAACTTCTTCATTTTAAATCGGTTTTGAGTGAATCAAATTGCTATGGTTTCATATTGAACTCTATTTTATGAATCTAAACAAAAAAAGTATAGGTTTATAGTCAGAAAAATAAGTTACAAGTCGTTTTTGTAAAGGTAGTCATTTCAGTCGAAAGAACGACGTCTAGATGACCATTTTAGAAAACATACTTCCACTTTGAGTTTAAAGATAATTTTTGGATATAGTTTCATGTTCATAATAAAAATCATTTTCTCAGAGTAACAACTTTTAAATCAAAGTTTATCATAGTTTTTAATTAACTAACCCAAAACAGCCCGCGGTGTTACTACGACGGCGTAAATCCGGTTTTACGGTGTTTTTCGTGTTTCCAGGTTTTAAATCATTAAGTTATCATATCATATAGATATAGAACATGTGTTTAGTTAATTTTAAAAGTCAAGTTAGAAGGATTAACTTTTGTTTGCGAACATGTTTAGAATTAACTAAACTATGTTCTAGTGATTACGAGTTTAAACCTTCGAATAAGATAGTTTTATATATATGAATCGAATGATGTTATGAACATCATTACTACCTAAAGTTTAGTAGGTAAACCTACTAGAAGTGACAAGAAATGATCTAGCTTCAAAGGATCTTGGATGGCTTGAAAGTTCTTGAAGTAGGATCATGACACAAAAACAAGTTCAAGTAAGATTTTTACTCGAATTAAGATAGTTTATAGTTATAGAAATTGAATCAAAGTTTGAATATGAATATTACCTTGAATAAGAAAGATAACCTACTATATATAACAAAGGTTTTTTGATCTTAGATGATTACTTGGAATGGATTAGAAAGCTTGGAAGTAAATTAGTAAACTTGAAGGGATTTTTGAAGTGTTCTTGAAGTGTTCTTCCTATGATGATTATAGCTTGATTCTTGAAGTGATTTTTGATGAAGATGATGATTAACTACTGGAAAAATACGTTCATAATAGTGTGGGTGTGTTGAGAGAGAATTAGAAAGAGAAATAGAAGTGAAATGGAGTGAATGATGAGTGGTAATTGGTGAGTGGTGAGTGGGGTTAAAAGGAGTTCTAGTTAGTTGACTAGCTCATGGTAGAAGTTAAAAATGATTAGTCATACATGACATAATCAAGAGTGGAATCCCATGCTAGTTCCTATTGGTATATACCCATAGTAAGTACGTTTTGAAGCTGTGTATAATACGGGTAAAAATACGACTAGAATTCTTGATGAAAGAAAAGAATGGGAAAGTAACTGTAACCATTTTCATTAAGTATGAGTGTTTTGATATATGTCTTGAAGTCTTCCAAAAGTATTTTAATACATCTAAATACACTACATGTATATACATTTTAACTGAGTCGTTAAGTCATCGTTAGTCGTTACATGTAAGTGTTGTTTTGAAACCTTTAAGTTAACGATCTCAATTAATGTTGTTAACTCATTGTTTATTATATCTAATGAGATGTTAAATTATTATATTATCATGATATTATGATATATTAATATATCTTAATATGATATATATACATTTAAATGTCGTTACAACGATAATCGTTACATATATGTCTCGTTTCGAAATCCTTAAGTTAGTAGTCTTGTTTATATGTATATAACTCATTGTTAATATACTTATGGAGATACTTACTTATCATAATCTCTTGTTAACCATATGTATATCCATATATATATCGTCATGTCATTTTTACAAGTTTTAACGTTCGTGAATCGCCGGTCAACTTGGGTGGTCAATTGTCTATATGAAACATATTTCAATTAATCAAGTCTTAACAAGTTTGATTGCTTAATATGTTGGAAACATTTAATCATGTAAATATCAATCTCAATTAATATATATAAACATGGAAAAGTTCGGGTCACTACAGATTCGATTCATGATATGGAGTACCTTCTTCCCTTCTCCATAGGGTGAGTTTGTCGCGAACCCACCCCCATTTTCTCCAGTAATCACGATAGTTGATTGATTGGTGTGCTCCTGTCACGCTGTCTTCGGAGTCAGAGGAACTTGGTCGATTCGTAGAGGCCATCTTACGCAATCTCAGGAAAGATTTTTGATATGAAGAGTTTAGTGACAGTAATTGATAGTTGGATGGTATTCTCAATACATAATTTACATAGATATATATAGTACCAGGATCCCTTAAATTAAGGAGAAATTTACGAGAGATATCAGGCAAGGTCTACAGTAACAGATACGCTAAGATATGAATTGTCAGATACGCTAAGATATGAATTGTCAGATACGCTAAGATATGAATTTTGTCTATACACTATTTATGCAGTCAATGCAGTAAAACGTGTCTAGACTAATAATAATGAGCAGGTAACTTCCTAAGGATGATAAGCAGATAATTTCCGGCAAAAATGATAAGCAAAACTTTTGACATGCAGACACGGTCGAAGTCCAGACTCACTAATGCATCCTAACGACTATCAGTTAGACACACTAATGCAAGACCCGGTTCGCTAAGACCACCGCTCTGATACCAACTGAAAGGACCCATCCTAATCCATCCGGACGAAGTCCATATTGATTATAAATGATTCACAACCGTTGATTACATCACGAGGTATTTGACCTCTATATGATACATTTTACAAACATTGCATTCATTTTTAAAAGACAAACTTGCTTTATATCGAAAATTCATGACATGCAAATCATTTCATAATATATTCAACTATAATTGACTAAATAATAATCTTGATGAACTCGACGACTTGAATGCAACGTATTTTGAAATATGTCATGAATGACCCCAAATAATATCTTTTAAATGAGCAATTGTACAGCGGAAGACTTCTTTCATACCTGAGAATAAACATGCTTTCAAGTGTCAACCAAAAGGTTGGTGAGTTCATTAGTTTATCGTAAATAATCATTTCATAATTTTAATAGACCACAAGATTTCATATTTCTATTTCTCATAAACATGCGTCCCATACATAGAGACAAAATATCATTCATATGGATTGAACACCTGGTAACCGACATTCACTATATGCATAAAAGAATATCCCCATCATTCCGGGATCCTCCTTCGGACATGATATAAATTTCGAAGTACTAAAGCATCCGGTACTTTGGATGGGGCTTGTTGGGCCCGATAGATCTATCTTTAGAGTTCGCGTCAATTAGGGTGTCTGTTCCCTAATTCTTAGATTACCAGACTTAATAAAAAGGGGCATATTCGATTCGATAATCCAACCACAGAATGTAGTTTCGATTACTTGTGTCCATCTCATAAAACAGTTATAAAAACAGCGCATGTATTCTCAGTCCCAAAAATATATATTGCAAAAGCATTTAAAAAGGGATTAATGAAACTCACGCATATAAATATTGTAAAACAGTTAATAAAGCATTTGCATGTATTCTCAGCCCAAAACGTAAAGAGTAAAAGGGATCAAATGAACTCACCTAATGTATTTTGTAGTAAAAATACATATGACTATATTGAACAAGTGAACAATGCAGGGTTGGTCTCGGATTCACGAACCTATATCATTTGTATATATATCAACACGTATCACATTTAATCAACTAAGTTTATTTATATTATATAATGTATTAATATCTTTATATATATAGGATTGCATTAAGATATGTTTTTATATAACTACTACTTTATTTGGTAAAATAATATTTATAATAGAAATTTGTAATATTTTTATTATAATAATAATAATAATAATAATAATAATAATAATAATAATAATAGTATTATTAATAATGATAATAATGATAATGATCATAACAATTCAAAAGAAAGTATTACTTATAATAGTAATAATATTAATAATTTTAATATTACTTATTAATATTAATAATAACAATAAATATTCATCATAATCATTCTTAATATAAAAATTTAAATACTTGAATCAAGTTTTATACTCTCAGTGTAAATCAATCGGTAGAGATGAGTAATATGTGAGTCACGAAAGTAGTGGTGTTCGATTTTCTGACGATGGCGTGGTGATATATGTTGGGCCATATTCTTTTCGGGAGCCCAGAAAAATATAATGTACGGCCCATGTTGAAGCAAAGCCTATGTCACGCTTTTCATGGACTTCCCTATTTCGCAAGCCCATTAACACGGCTGTTGAGTTTGGCCTGGTACGACTCAATATCAACCATAGATACACATGACTCCTTAAAATGAATTAGGTATGTTAGGACCCAATAATATTTTGCATCGTGTAACAACATCAAGCTCTTCAATAATCGTATCATAGCATCATCGGTTATATCATCATCAGGTATATCATAATCACATCATAATCTTTTATGTATTCATCATCAACCATTCTTTTGACAGCAACTGATGGAAAACAATTGAAGAAACAACAAAAGAAAGACACGCAATTTATAGTACTCGTTTTCATCATCAACTCTTCGGCCCACCATGAACCTAAAAGAAAGTCTCGGTCAATACATATTCACTTTTTGAGTGGATTACAACATACATGCTTCAATCACCCACTCCACTCTTTTATTACTTTTCCTATTAAATTCATTTGACCCTCAATATGTGTAATGAATTTGAGTAACCGGTCCCATTCTCAATTGATTCATCACAATCCTTTATGATTAAAAAATTCGTGCATGATAACCTTGTGACCATATGAAAGATTAAAGGTGTTACTTGAGTGGAATACCTCAACCATTTATAAGGCGTACCAGGTGTAACAAATCCCTCATCCTTCATTCTTTATCTTCACATAAACTGAAAAAGGAATTATAGCAGTAGTAGTCGATACAAGGTGGTGGTTCTTGATCGAGGGTATAGAGCGAGAAAGAGAAAAAAAAATGGTAGATTTATGGGGATGAAAACAGCAAGCAGTGTAGTAGGATCAATGGTGATAGCGTCAGGTGAGATAGATGGTGGCATATGGTTGTTTTTACAGCGAATAACAGTCGTAGCCCGATCAGATAGGAAACAGAAACAGTTTGATGGTATTAATGGTGATTTACGATGGTGGGAGATGATGGTTATTGTACGTTGGCAAGGTGGGGTGACGGTTAGTGGTTACATGGTAGAGATGGTTGTTGAAGATAGAAGATCAAGATCGAACAACATATAGAACAAGTAATAGTAATGGGTGATTGAAGAGTTTTTAGAAAATCGGTAAGTATAAATGGGTCTCCATTCATTATCCTCATGCCATTTTTCCAATTTCATATAGAGTTTATGTGTGTATGAAAGAGAACGAGGTGAAGGTTTAATTACTTCAGTCCCTCATGATATTCTCGGAACAACAAAAAGAAAAGAAAACGTTAAAAGTTCATAACACCTTCCCATATAGAAATTTTGTAATAACAAGTGTACGTTAACTATTGTACCGAAATTCTAAGTGCTTCTGCATCTCGAAGGTAATTATGATGATGGTGTCTTGGTAAGAAGAGGTGGTGATTATTTGTTGTTTGAAAAAGAGAAGGAGATAGGTAGATACTTGGATGATAGAAGGTGTTGATGATGTGTGATGGTTTGATTTGGTCTTGGTTCCATATGAACACAAGCATCGAGAAGTTGTAGTAGGAATAAAATTAAGAGGCAACAGCAGAGTTGTTATAAAGTGTAATTGATGAATGACGTATTACTAATCACAGTTGTTTTAGATTGACAAGTGATCGTAACGTATAACAATATTCAGACAGCCAGTAAATGAATCTCAATCACAAAGGACATAAAGTTATTCGATTAAATAAAATAATAAAAGTTGAATGTAACTTTAATTGGATTTTGGCCCGTACTTGTTATTTCATTCCATTTGGTAACCAGTATTTGAGATAGGAAACAAAAACGTAAACAGTTTGATAAATACACACAACAGAAAGGTTCGTGTGTTTTTTTTTTCCGATTTGTTTTCTTTATAGATTAATTAATTAATTATAGATAATAATATTACAACTTATTATTTATATCATGTATATATATATATATATATATATATATACTATAAAATACATTTAATGAATATCTATACTTTTATGTTTTATAAATTTTATAATATAATAGTTATTATTTGAAATCTTTGATTCATATATACATATAGATTATAATATCATATATTTATTTATATATATTCATCCTAATGATAATTTATTCAAACATCATACACACTTATATATAGTATTATCAGTAATAATCACTTTATTACCTTATATTTTATTTTACATATTCAATTCTAAAGATTCATATTTTATAAATTTCAAATTATTGTTTTTACTTACATTCATTTATATATATACATATATATACATGTTTATTACAAACAATTGTTCGTGAATCGTCGGGAGTAGTCAATGGGTAATTGGTTACATGAATATAGATTTCAAAACTTTCGAGACTCAACATTACAGATTTTGCTTATCGACTCGGAAACATATAAAGATTAAAGTTTAAATTTGATCAGAAATTTCCGGGTCATCACAATATATATATATATATATATATATATATATATATATATATATATATATATATATATATATATATATATATATATATATATATATATATATATATATATATTTATAATTTTAATTTTAATTTTAAGTTAATAATAATAAGGTTATTTTAAGAATGTTTTACGGGTTTTAAGTCGAAATTCTGTCCGTGCAACGCTACGCGATTAATCACCATTGTAAGCTATGTTTTTCCTTTTTAAATTAATGTCTCATAACTAAGTAATTATTATGCTTATTTAAGCCTAATTAATCGTGATGTTAGACTAAATATTAAGATGAGGTTATTAGATTTTGTACCATAATTAAGGTTTGGACAAAAGACCGACACTTGTGGACATTGGACTATGACTATTAATTGATAGGGTATATTGTCTAATTAAGCGACAACTTATTGGAACCTGTCGAACCTATTAGTTAATCTAATAATTATTAAAATGATTATGTATGTTTTATTTAGTGACATTTATACGACATCTTTTACGATCATTTAATTAATTATTCGGATTAGGTAATTGATTATTCATTCTAATCAAGTGGGTAAATTAATATTCATATCTCATTAAAACAGGGGTGGATTACATACAAGGATAATTGGTGTAATTATTAACAAAGTATTAAAACCTTGTTACAGTTCGAATCCCTAATTAGTTGGAATATTTGACTTCGGGAATAAGGTTAATTTGACGAGCATTTTATAATTATGACCGATGGACTATTATGGACACAAACCAAATAGGTATCAAATAATCCCGGACAAAGGACAATTAACCCAAGTAACAATTAATCAAAACGTCAAACATCATGATTACGGAAGTTTAAATAAGCATAATACTTTTATTTCATATTTCATCGTACCTTTATTTACTGTCATTTTAATTACTGCAATTTACTTTATTGCAATTTAAATTCTGTCATTTATATTATCGTCATTTATCTTTACGCTTTATTTAAAATCGACAAACCGGTCATTAAACGGTAAAACCCCCCTTTTATGATAATAATACTACTATATATATATATATATATATATATATATATATATATATATATATATATATATATATATATATATATATATATATATATATATATATATATATATATATATATATATATATATAAATATAGTTTAAAATATATATAGCGTTAAACATGGCTAGATCTCTGTGGAACGAACCGGACTTACTAAAAACTACACTACTGTATGATTAGGTACACTGCCTATAAGTGTTGTAGCAAGGTTTAGGAATATCCACTCTATAAATAAATAAATAACTTGTGTAAAATTATATCGTATTTAATATTTTTTCGTAGTAAAAATATAACTATTTCGTATACACCTCTACGCACATCAAGTTTTTGGCGCCGCTGCCGGGGAACCAGGCGAAACGCTATATTTTTAATCTATATTTGTAAAAATATTATTATATATAAGTTTGAAAAAAATATTAAAAAAATAGATTTTTAAGATTTTGTTTATAAAATTAAAAAGTGTTTTTATTTTTATTTTAGTTTGTAAAATATAAGTTTATTTTTATTTTATATCTATTATTTTGTAAAAAAAAATTTAAATAAATAAAAATATTAGAAATTGGGCCGAAACTGATTTAAGCCTGAAATCATTTCTGGTTTGCTGGGCCATGCGATCGCATGAGCCCAACACCTTAACACCATGCGATCGCATGGTGTGACTGGACAGGTCTGATCCTCGGACTAATTAATACGCTAGGGTTTAATAATAATAATAATTTTCAATTTAATTAGGGTTTAATTATTTAACTTATTAATTTAGTTTTAATATATAATTTGTATTTAGTTTAAGTATTATTATTGATTATATAGTTTAATAATTTTATAAAATAATAATTTAAAAATAATATTTTTATAAAAATATGTATTTTTATTATTTTTTTATATCTTTTTATAAATTGTATATTTTAATCGTTTATTTCGTAATTTGTATATTTATCGTTCGTAACTAGTTTTAAACTTAGTATTTTGCCGTAGTTAATTTTTATTTCTAAATTTTAAGACTTTGCAGTAAAATCCCTTAAGTGATTTTTCTTTAGACTAAGATTTAGGTGTTTTAGAATTTTGCGACTCCTTTTCAAGATTTTAGTACCTTTTTAAGTTATTACCGTTTTGGATATAGAATTACTTTTAAGCTTTAATACCTTTAGAAGCAACTTTTAGACTTAAGTTTTTAGAATTCTAAGTTTCGACGCTTTATTTTCTTATTTTTATTTTTCGACTGTTTATTTTTCGACGTTTTTCGACGCGCTCTTTTTCTTTCTTATTTCTCGACGCTCTAGTTTTTAGGACATAGAATTTTCTTTATCTTCTTTAAATTTTGACGAAAAATTATTTTAAGCGGTTAAATTGATAGACATCCAAAATTTTCTGATTCGTAGTAATAGTTGGATTTGTTAGTGGCGAGTTGTGGGCTTCCGATTTAAAGGGTCCTGGCTACCTGCTGCATCTATTGGCTATTTGAAACGTGGGCAAAATTAGAAAAGTCTATTAATTTGATAACTTATATAATTTTTTTTATAACTAATAGGATATTCAGTGAATGCACCGAGCAAAACGTTCACCACCTTTCATACGTTCACCACCTGTAACTCGATCAAGACATCTAGCCAATATTGTTGCCGTTGATTTTTCTTTAGAATCGTCATCTAGTCGAGCAAGTACTCCAATTCAAATTTCCGATAATCCATTTTTTGAACCCAACCTAACAATTGAGAATCCGGAGGATATTCAGGGACAATTCAGAGATCCTGAACCACTAATCATTCCTCCTGAACCACAAATTACTCATCCAGAGATTGTCGAGGAAGAAACCATAAAATCAGAATCCTCTAGTGATTCGTATTCAACAAATTCAATTATGGAAGTAACGGAGCGTCTAAGTATGGAAGACCGAATGAGAGCCACACGCACGGGCCAAGGTCACGCCATTATTAAACCAGACATTAATGCACCAGATTATGAAATCAAAGGACAAATCCTACACATGGTAACTAATCAATGCCAATATAGTGGTATGCCAAAAGATGATCCAAACGAACATCTTCGAACCTTTAATAGGATCTGTACTCTATTTAAAATCCGAGAAGTGGAGGATGAACAAATCTATCTCATGTTATTTCCCTGGACTTTAAAGGGAGAAGTTAAAGATTAGTTAGAATCGTTACCTGAAGGGGCGATTAATACATGGGATGTCTTAGTTGAAAAATTTCTTAAACAATTCTTTCCGGCATCTAAAGCTGTGAGACTTCAAGGAGAAATAGGTACGTTCACGCAAAAGCCAAATGAAACTCTGTATGAGGCATGGACAAGATTTGGAAAGTTGTTTAGAGGATGTCCGCAACATGGTTTAGACACTTATCAAATAGTACAAATATTCTACCAAGGATGCGACGTTGCTACACGAAAATACATCGACATAATAGCTGGTGGTTCCATTATGAAGAAAACCGCAACTGAAGCTTACAAAATTATTGATAACACAGCTTCCCATTCACATGAGTGGCACCAGGAAAAAGATATCTTTCGTTCATCTAAAGCGGCTAGAGCCAATTCTAGCCATGACTTTGATTACATTTCAGCAAAAATAGATGCTTTCGAGAAACGAATGGAAAAGATGACTAAAGATATTCACGCAATACGAATTAGTTGTGAGCAATGCGGTGGACCACACTTAATGAAAGATTGTCACATTGAGCAAACGATGGAACAACGTGAGAATGTTTCCTATATGAACCAAAGGCCGGGAAATAATTATCAAAATAATTATCAACCGCCAAGGCTAAACTTTAATAGAAATCAAAACATTCTTTACAATCCAAATGGACCTAATAATAACTCGTACAACCAACAAGGTCTGAATAACCAACCAACTCAAAACAACACTTTCAATCAACAAAGACCTGACTTATATAAACCACCACAACAAACTGAAGAGAAAAAGCCAAATCTAGAAGAAATGATGGCAAAGCTAATGGAATCTCAAACACAATTTATTACATCTCAAACCCAAACGAATGAGAGGTTTGATCAATCATTAAGAACTCAACAAGCTTCCATTTTGAATCTAGAAAAACACGTAGGTCTTGCTAGCATGATGAGTGACAGGGAACAAGGAAAGCTACCGATTAATACTGAAGTAAATTCTCGAAATGAGAATGTTAATATGGTTTCAACGAATTCTGAAAAACCAGCATCAGAAGATGGGAAGGTTTTTGATGTAAGTAACAATGAAGAAGTTACAACACCACCACCACCCGAGTATGTAAAGCCAGTGGTGGCACCATACAAACCACCCATCCCGTTTCCAAGAAAAGGAGTTGAGTATGAGCAAGTAATAGGTAATAAAGTTTGTGATACCTCTGGAAAGAAGAAGAAGAAGAATAAGAAAATACAAGAAACAAAAACCATAAAAATAAACCCGGTGAAGACAGTTCCACCGAAACCTCCACCTAGGTTGGGTGATCCGGGTGAATTTATTGTTCCTTGTCTACTTAGTGATTGTGTCATGTATGATGCACTGGCAGATTTAGGTGCAAGTGTGAGTGTTATGCCTCTTTCATTATATAAGAGATTAGGAGTAGGTGAGTTAAGTCCGACGGAAATGAGCGTTCGACTCTTTGATCAAACCATTAATCACCCAGTTGGAATTGCTGATGACCTACCCGTTCAAGTGGGTAATTTAACCTTTTTAGTTGAATTTATTGTCATTGACATAGAAGAGGACCCAAACATTCCTATAATTTTAGGTCGACCATTTTTAGCGTCCACCGGGGCGTTATTTGACGTAAGAGAGGGTAGAATGACACTTAGTAATGATGAAAAATCAATCACCCTTGTGAGTTGAAAGGCTAAATCTCCACCAACCAAAACCGTTGAACCAACAAAAATGATTGGTAAGAACCATATTGTTTTACCAACTCCAACGGTAGTGCTTAACAATAATAAAACGCCTAAGTGTGGGGAAGATGAAGTAAAACCTAATGATGACCTGATAACAAAGAACCCCATTGTTGAAACGAAATTAAATGAACCCGTTATTAATAGTTCAATGAAGAAACTTATTAAACGGATTCGCGATGCTAGAACCATGGGGAACTTTAAGTTATGTAACCGGTTAGTATCCAATCTTTCGCCTAAAGAAAAGGCGAAACTAGTTGATTTTGTGGATATTACACAGGAATCCGACCAATGGCTTAAAGCAAAAGTCACAGATATGCAAGTTGATTATGGTCCAAAAGAAATTGACAATGAAGTTAATCACAAATTCGACACCACAGCTACTTAAGTGTGGGGAGATTCAAAAGTTCTAAGAAGAAAATGCTGTCTAGAGTTAGTTGTTCTGTTCTCGTGTTGTTCCGAGAATGGAATCCGATTGGTCTTTTTCACTAGCAGACACTAAAGAACTAATTTTCTCTCCCCATTCTGAATTTTTGTTTTGTAGGTTTTGTATGAAATTAATATGCATTTTTAAATTTAAGTTTTGTGTGAATTTAAATACAAAAATTACTTTATTTCATTAAGTTTAAAAAATGATTTCTAAAATTCATCGTAAGTTGAAGACTAGGACATAGAACCGAAATTGCTTTACCCGAGGGCGGGGCGAAAAATTTTGTTATCATTATTTTTAATTTTATTGATTTAAAGTATACCAAAAAAATTTAAAAACCAAAAATCTTTACTTTTAAAACAATCGCTTTAAAAACGACAAATTTTAAATTTTGTCGAGGGACGGACTAGGTAAACATACCGAAACTACCTAAAGTAAAAGGAAACAAAATTTAAAAAAAAAATTATTCATTTAAATTGTTTTAATAAATAAAGGTTTTAAAATATATATATATATATATATATATATATATATATATATATATATATATATATATATATATATATATATATATATATATTATATATGTTATATATGTTATATATGTTTGTAGTTTATCTTATGTACAAAACAGGGTAAAACAGCGCACTTTCAAATACTGAAATTAAGTTCAGCAAAAGCTACTAATTTTGACGACAAGACGCAAAATATCAAATGTGATATAAAATAATATGTTTGCAAACTCGGTATTTTTAATCACTTTTCTACACTAATCACCCTCATGAATTTATAATTATAGTCTGATTTCATGCAAATGAGGGCATTGCATGATCTCAAGTGTGGGGAAGGGTAATAAATTCTCTCAGGTTTACACTTAGTTTAATTACCAAATTTTGTGAAAATTTGAAAAATTTTCAACTAAATGAATTCAAAATCATGTTTATACATATTTATGAACGATAAAACTAGGTGTTAATGCTGAAATTATTGTTACCTCGGAGAGAACATAAATGAAGAAACAACCCAAAAAGTTAGAATTCATTTAAAATGGAATAGAGGAGAATAAAAAAGCAAAGAAAAAAATAAATAAAAGCTAAGTGTGGGAAGAATTTACCAAGTTATTTAAAACACATATCACATATGTTTGTACAAGATTATTACAGGTACTTTTGTTTTGGACAATTTTAATCAGTTTTACCTAAATTACTGTAATATATTTGAAAGAAAGATGGATGTGCACGATGAATCAATTCCATCATTAAAAGGAAGTAAAGTCTTCTGAAAAAGACACGCGCTTCTTGATTTAGGTCAGGAAGTTGTCGTCCAGACCAGCTGTAGGTTGACGAAAAATCTAGAAAAGTCATCTCTAAAATCAGCAGGAAATCCACGGACCTCAGCATCAAACATGGTCGCCAAGTGGTCAGACTTATCCTAACCATGAGAGTATCTGTCTCGTAAAATGGGGAGGGCGCAGTGCAAATTAGCTTGATAAGACTAATGAATCAGACCCCCAGAAAAGGATAATCTCCTTAAAGATTAAAAATCAGCTTTTAAGACTGATATTACTCAATCCTTGAGATTGACCTTAAAGATTGAGAATTACAAACTCATGGAATTCAATGATATCTAAACTCGAGCTTGAACGAGAAAATATTTTGATCAAAATTAAAACCGATTTGTTTTCTGAAAACCTATTTTCAATGCGTTCATTACCATTGAACGTAAAATCCTAGGAATTCACTTGGAATTCATTAGGTCACCTGAACCAAATCGGATGTCAACCGTAAGAACGGTGGTTGCATAGCATGGTCGAAGACAGGACCTTGTGCCAGACCGAAAAACTATAGGGTGATCTTTACTATTGCTCCTACAAAGGATAGTAATTGCATCCGACACGTTGTAGACCATAAACAAATGCATGTCATTAGACAATGCTTTAACAGTTGCTTGTTCAACGTTTTCCTTTACAACCCTACGGTAGTTTACCGAAAGGTAATATACGGAGCAAGTATACTGGATGTGTGCTTTCCTAATACAAGGTTAGCAAGTGGGTGACACAAAACCGCAAGTTTTGAGCTAAAATTTTAAAATCTGAAACCCACAAAAAAATTTTGCAAACACCGGTGAAGGGTTATTTCAGAAAACTTTTCTAGGGTAAAAGATAGAATGAATTTTCAAAAGATCAAATGTTTTCATAAAGATCCAATTTCTTTAAAGGATCTAAATTTTTAATAGTCATGTGGAACTGTAAACCACATCGTTACTATCATTGTGTATACCGTTGTATCAAAATCACTTATGTATAAAGTGTGAGAATAAAAAAAGTGATTCGAGTGAAGTGTGATTTTATTTCAAAGTTATGTATTGCTTGAGGACAAGCAACGCTCAAGTGTGGGGATATTTGATAGTGCTCCAAATGAACATATATTTAGGCACAATATCCTTCCAATATGTAATGCTTTTATTTGTAATTGTTCTATTTTTATGTAATATTCGTTTAAATAAATAAGTGCGAAGACAAAAGAAGAAAACGATGATTTGAAGACGCAAATGACCAAAAAGCTAAAAAGTACAAAGTACAATCCAAGTGGTTCAATTTATTGATGAGAAACATCTCAAAATTACAAGAGTACGAGTCGCAAAACGCAAAGTACAAGATATTAAATTATACGAAAGGACGTTCGAAAAACCGAAACCAGGACCTGAGCCAACTATCAACGCGTGACGCAACGGATCTAAAATTACAAGTCAACTATGCACAAGAATATAATATAATATTTAAATAATTATATAAATTATTTATATATTATATATTATATTAAATAAGGTCGACAAACTAGCAAACAAAAAATATGTGAGCTGGATCTGACGGCCATGCGATCGCATGGGAAATAGGCATAAAACCCATGCGAGTGCATGAGCCTATGCAAGTGCATGTGATTTGCACTAAAATCTCATGCGATCGCATGAGTTACTGTAGCAGGCCAAGTTCTATAAAAAGTCAGTTTTTTGGACGAGTTATGTACAAGAGAATTCAATCTCTTACTCTCTTCAATATATATATATATATATATATATATATACATATATATATATACATATATATATATATATATATACATATATATATATATATATATATACATATATATATATATATATACATATATATATATATACATATATATATATATATATATACATATATATATATATATATATATAATTTTAATTTTAATTTTAAGTTAATAATAATAAGGTTATTTTAAGAATGTTTTACGGGTTTTAAGTTGAAATTCTGTCCGTGCAACGCTACGCGATTAATCACCACTGTAAGCTATGTTCTTCCTTTTTAAATTAATGTCTCGTAACTAAGTAATTATTATTCTTATTTAAGCTAAAGTAATCGTGATGTTAGACTAAATATTAAGACGGGGTTATTAGATTTTGTACCATAATTAAGGTTTGGACAAAAGACCGACACTTGTGGATATTGGACTATGACTATTAATAGATAGGGGATATTGTCTAATTAAGCAAAACTTATTGGAACCTGTCGAACCTATTAGTTAATCTAATAATTATTAAAATGATTATGTATGTTTTATTTAGTGACATTTATACGACATCTTTTACGATCATTTAATTAATTATTCGGATTAGGTAATTGATTATTTATTCTGATCAAGTGAGTAAATTAATATTCATATCTCATTAAAACAGGGGTGGATTACATACAAGGATAATTGGTGTAATTATTAACAAAGTATTA
This sequence comes from Rutidosis leptorrhynchoides, assembly GCF_046630445.1. Classification (NCBI taxonomy): domain Eukaryota; kingdom Viridiplantae; phylum Streptophyta; class Magnoliopsida; order Asterales; family Asteraceae; genus Rutidosis; species Rutidosis leptorrhynchoides. The sequence goes on from NC_092339.1 coordinate 138,673,509, forward strand.
AAACCATGTTACAGTTCGAATCCCTAATTAGTTGGAATATTTGACTTTGGGAATAAGGTTAATTTGACGAGCATTTTATAATTATGACCGATGGACTATTATGGACAAAAACCAAATAGGTATCAAATAATCCAGGACAAAGGACGATTAACCCGGGTAAGAATTAATCAAAACGTCAAACATCATGATTACGGAAGTTTAAATAAGCATAATACTTTTATTTCATATTTCATCGTACCTTTATTTACTGTCATTTTAATTACTGCAATTTACTTTATCTTAATTTAAATTCTATCATTTATATTATCGTCATTTATCTTTACGCTTTATTTAAAATCGACAAACCGGTCATTAAACGGTAAAACCCCCTTTTATAATAATAATAATAATAATAATAATAATAATAATAATAATAATAATAATACTATATTATTAATATATATATATATATATATATATATATATATATATATATATATATATATATATATATATATATATATATATATATATATATATATATATATATCTATGTATGTATGTATATTTATACAAATATAGTTTAAAATATATATAGCGCTAAACTTGGCTAGATCCCTGTGGAACGAACCAGACTTACTAAAAACTACACTACTGTACGATTAGGTACACTACCTATAACTGTTGTAGCAAGGTTTAGGTATATCCACTCTATAAATAAATAAATAACTTGTGTAAAATTGTATCGTATTTAATAGTTTTTCGTAGTAAAAATATAACTATTTCGTATACACCTCTACGCACATCAGACCCTTAAAGGGCGGTTTTGGTGAAAATGGGGCATTTAATGCTTTTAAGTCATTAAATGCACATAAGTGAAATTGTTGGTATTTAGTCCAACTAGTTATGTGGGTTGATTGAAGTACTTATTATATTAGGTAATTTGCTTTGAAGCTTGCGGAAGTATAAAACCGTCACCAAATCGTTAAAGGTGAGTGGAATGATTATATGCATATGTATGTAATGTATTTATTTGTATGCTATGGTATGAACTAAAGAGCCGGTAGTGCCATAGTATGTGCGAGCGTGCTATGATGTGAACCAAAGAGCTGGTAGCGTCATAGTATGTGTGTTATAGTGTGAACTAAAGAGCCGGTAGCGCTATAGCATGATTTGTTAGGGTGTGAACTAAAGAGCCGGTAGCACCTTAGCGTTGTTAGAGTGTGAACCAAAGAGCCGGTAGCACTCTAGCGTGAGTATGACTCGTGTTGTGATGTGAACCAAAGAGCCGGTAGCATCATGACAAATGCGTATGGTGTGAACCAAAGAGCCAGTAGCACCATGACGCGAGAATGGTTAACGATGGTTGTGTATTTTGTTTTGTAGCATATTATATTGTGTCGATTATATGTTATTGATTACGCTAGTAGCGGTTTGTTGGAGATTATTAGCTTTGTACTTGAGATGGTATGCTAATTGTATTGCTAGCGTGTATGCGGTATATGTGTAAGTGATTGCAAGTAGGTATGTTATATATATATGGGTATAATTATTGCATTCACTAAGCTTTGCTTACCCTCTCATTGTTTATCTTTTTATAGGCTCCGGCGTTGACAAGGGTAAGGGCCTTTAATTGGATTAGAGATCCCGCTTGTTGTTTAGGGGACGCTTTTGGGATGTGATAGCTTTTGGAGTTTGACCGAGATTTGGGTAGTTTAACCCCAAACACCATGCTCATAGTGTCGTTTAGAATTTAAACTAGTGTGGTCGAAACTCGAACTTTTGTATGAAACTCGTAAAACGGCCGATGTGGGTCCCATTTTGTAAAACTCATTTTATGTTTGAATCGTATTAGTTTTCCATATTAGAACATGTTGTGAAAATCGTTTCGTCTATTTGTGTCGGGAAGTGGGAGATCTTTATTTGAAAATTTACAAATTCGGACAGAACTGATTTAGGGCCTGTGCGCGCCGCGCACCCTATGGTGGTGCGCGTGGCGCACTCCTCTGTAAAAAAAAAAATTCTTTTGTTTCGCGAAATCAATTGGTTATTGGTTTGGGTTGTTACACTACACTATACCCGAAAATATATTTCATCCGCTAACGGTAGCGAACCGTCCGAATGAGGGCGCGTCATGAAAGGACCCGTTCATATACATTATAAACGATTAACAATAGTTGATTACATCGCGAGGTATTTGACCTCTATATGATACATTTTACAAACATTGCATTCGTTTTTAAAAGACAAACTTTCTTTACAACGAAAGTTGATGGCATGCACACCATTTCATAATACATCCAACTATAATTGGCTTAATAATAATCTTGATGAACTCAATGACTCGAATGCAACGTCTTTCAAAATATGCCATGAATGACTCCAAGTAATATCCTTAAAATGAGCTAATGCACAGCGGAAGATTTCTTTAATACCTGAGAATAAACATGTTTTAAAATGTCAACCAAAAGGTTGGTGAGTTCATAGGTTTATCATAACAATCATTTCAATATATTAATAGACCACAAGATTTCCGTTTATAAATATATGTACACTCGCAAGTGTATAAAAGTATTCTATAAGTTGTAGGCACCCGGTAACAAGCCTTAACGTTCATGTTTTACCCTCTGAAGTACACCAGATCAGGTGTGTTTAAAATAACCTCGAAGTACTAAAGCATCCCATAGTCAGGATGGGGTTTGTCAGGCCCAATAGATCTATCTTTAGGATTCGCGCCTACCGTACATAGACAAGTAGTTTAATGTTACCAAGCTAAGGGTATATTTCTGGTTTAAACCCACGTAGAATTAGTTTTAGTACTTGTGCCTATTTCGTAAAACATTAATAAAAACAGCGCATGTATTCTCAGTCCCAAAAATATATATAAAAGGGAGCAAATAAAACTCACAATACTGTATTTCGTCGTAAAAATACATATAACGTCATTTAATAAGTGCAAGGTTGGCCTCGGATTCACGAACGTATCAATATTGAGACTCAATATTGCAGGAAAGTACGTAGACACAACGGAGATGATAAACACTAGATTGACCTCACGAGCATACCCATGAACCATACCCATCACCTCCATAGTTATAACTTTTAATTTCCTTAGCTTCGACTCATTCAAAAAAACTATTTTGAAATCACTCGGACAGCACTCCGTCGTAATATTTTATGTATACTAATAATATCTTGAAATAATACAGAGCAAATATATATATATATATATATATATATATATATATATATATATATATATATATATATATATATATATATATATATCAATTGAGAGAGTTTAGAGAAATATATTTTCAAGTTTCTATGAAATAATGAAACCTATTGAATTCTATTTATAATATATTTTTGAATTATAAAAGTGAATTATTAAAGTATGAATTATTAAAGTGAATTATTAAAGTATGAATTATTAAAGTGAATTATTAAAGTATGAATTATTAAAGTGAATTATTAAAGTATGAATTATTAAAGTGAATTATTAAAGTATGAATTATTAAAGTGAATTATTAAAGTATGAATTATTAAAGTTAAAGTAAAAGTAAAGTAAAGGTAAAGTTAAAGTTAAAGTATAGTAAAAGTATAAAAAACTATGTATGTATAATACGCGTATAAATATATATAATATTAATTTAAATCGTTATATATATTTAATAAAATATAAATATCGTTATATTTATTATACTGGTTAAGTAATTAGTTGTCAAAAGTGATTCTAGATATTTATAAAAGTTATATACGTTTTAATAATAAAGTTCTTTTTAAACTGAAAACGTCTTTGTACGTTTGAAAATAGATTAATAGAATATTATAGAAACCAATTCTCCACTAACTTTTGTCTAACTTTCGTAAATGAAACTTTTTGTTTTTAATTATAAATAGCTTTACAAATTATTCTAAATATCGTTAAGAGGAATAGATTTTCTCAAATCATAGTGGACCTCTCAACAGAGACTTGTAATCATAATTCAATATTTCTGATAATTCAATCATTTAATATATATTTTTTTCGTTGAAAATCATATTGAAACAAATACGTTCGTGTAAAGTATTATACGTTTAATACTTTATTAATATTCTCAAGTTATAATATATATATATACATATACATATCTATTTATATATAACGGTTCGTGAATCGTCGAAATTTGGTCGAGGTTATAATGAATGTATGAACACAGTTTAAAATTCTTGAGATTTAACTTAACAAACTTTGCTTATCGTGTCTGAATAATATAAAGATTAAAGTTTAAATTTGGTCGGAAATTTCCGGGTCGTCACAGTACCTACCCGTTAAAGAAATTTCGTCCCCGAAATTTGATAGAGGTCGTCATGACTAACAATGAGAATGTTATTATAACGATTATAGAGTTTTATCATGTTCAAGAAGAATGGATAAAATAATTCGATTACTCGAAGCGTATGAGTGAAGTTATCGTAAATGAATGAAATAAGATAATAGTGATTCGTCGTATCTTTTGACGTCATCACGATTGATCTCCGAAAATAAAATCTTTGTAATCTATATTGGATTTGATTATTCGGCGATTAAGGAAATTATGATCCTCTTCGAATTAATGCGATAATCCATTTTGATTTCTCTGTCGGATATTTTACTATAAATCCACCTCATTTGTTTTCTTACAACTCACACCTTCTCAACTCATACTTTAAAGTATTTGTTAATATGCTTCATCCAGTGCTGATTCTTGATATACTCCTCACTTTCATATCTGTCGCTCTTCTTTTTCATCTGCCTCCGGAAGAATCTATTTACTTCTACTATATTCTTGGTTTTATAGTGTTTTTAGTTCTCCCGTGTCTTTATATTGCTATATGCATTGATATATACGGTTTGTGATTTCTGGGTTGTTGTTGGGTTTTATATCTTCCCTTATATTTCAAAGTCCTTGCTTCTTCTATAATCATTGTTATCCACAGTTAATGCTCTCTTCTATTTGCTATGATTTATACTCCCATTTCTAGTTCGGAGCTTTGTCCTTCCGTTTCTTCTTCTTGCGATTAAGCATCGCTTGTAATGGTCCAGAATTCGCAGATATAAATTTCGGAATGAACATTGTTAATGTTCTAGGAAGGAAATTGTAATGACACGATCTTGACTTGTCAAATTACCAGAATACCTCGGAAAAGGCTGAATCATCAAGAAATATTTTCTTGATATTTAGAGATCAAAGAGAATACAAGAGTCGTGTAACATAGCACATGATGACGTTATGATCTGTGAATTATCATGTTTCATTTAGAAACTCAGCATGAATTACTGTAATATAATCACGTTGATCAAGTGTCATTATATTATACTAACTCATGCTTCAGCTCCCAACACTTCTTCAATAATATTCCTATTTTAAACTCGAATGTTTCAGAATTTAGAAACTAAAATAGTTCTTTTATGATATAATACAGATAGCGCGAAGAGGTAAATGATTTCAGATAAGAATAATTATAAAAATATCTTCAGAAGTATGGATGATATTTATAATGAAAGATACGATGATATCTTAGAATGTCTAATATCAGAGGATGATGAAGGATATTGTCCGCAAGGGTTTAGAGTCAGGAGCAAGGTATTCGTTAATGACTTCAGCAAGTACTGAATCATTTGGATTCTTTGAAGGCAGGTTCAGCCTTTGTGATTTGTCCACAGCCTCATTCATACTTTGCTCAATCCGTTTTCCCGTTCCAAAGCTTCTCTTTTTCTGAGCTTTGCCAATATACTATCCTTTATCATCCAACTTTTTACTGTTAAGGTCGTTTACAGTTTTTACTGATTCATCAGCATTTTTCAAAATTTCGAGAACTGGTTCGCAGTTTAGGGTGTTTTTCAGAAATTTCTCATTCAAAGAATGTAAGTCTTGGAGGTAGACGTTGTGTGTATATGTAATTGTTGATGTAGACATGCTGCGAGGTTTCAAAACACTGATTGCTGATTCTCAATAATTGGTATGGCAATTCTTGTTATAAGGTACGAATGAGTATATGATAGGGTTTCGATAATTATAATGATTTTTTTTTTTTGGAAAGTCAAAGATCAATGAAGTTGTTGGTAAGTTTATTGCTAATGTGGTGAATATAAACGATTCCCCGGTAACGTTGGCGAAAGGGCAACGTATCTATCGAGGTTATAATAAGACTGTTTTGATTGAGAAGTCGAAGATGACTTGCTGGAGCTGTGACAAAACTGTCTATTTTGAAACGGAATTGAAAAGTTATTTTAGCTAGTAAATGCCAAAGGGTCTAACACGGATACGTGTCGAACTATGACTTGGGTTTTGAGAGTTTTTCAGGTGTATAACTGTGGGTAACATGTGGTTGGATCATCATCTCGATTGTTCCTTAGTTGAAGTGTCTTCAGGAATTTCGAAGGGTTTGAGCACATATTGTAATCATTAATACATATGATGTTCTAACACAGTTTTGAAGTCAAAGTATAGCTTTGAAAGATATAGGAATCTAAGAGTGATGATACTGGTTATATTTTGAATTGAATTATGCGATTTCAAAATCAGAATATGTAATTGAATTTGAATGAGTATGATTGTTTTGATTTATATGAAAGAATGGATATTGTTGTGAAAGTAGGGAGTATAGTTGATGATTGCTGAATCAGTTTCGAAAAATGTAATATATTAATTGTGAATTTATATATCTCTCGGGTATTACCTACCCGTTAAAAAAATTTCACAATTAATATTTTGTACAAAAGAAGTTTATTACAGTCTTTATGAAAATATATGTGTATATTTTCTTTAGATGTAATATAGATTTAATGAGTTAATATTAAATTAAACTAATTTGTTTTATGGTTGGAACTAGAATTGAGTAATCCCTAAAACTTTATAAATTGCATAAGTATTTCTTCAATAATATTGAAATTATGAATCATTACTTTGTTATTTGTTGGTTTTCGTGAAATTCTTGTGAACTTCGCAAGGTACGAATGATGTTATTTGAAAAGTTTCGAGTACATCGATGATGAAAGTGTAAAATCAAACATATATTCGAATAATACACTTGATTTATTATAAATTGGATTTTTTATTGAATTGAGAAAGAGATTGTAATTAACGATGGTTAAGTTGCGGACGAAGGACGTACATCATTGCATATTTGTAATATGAATTAACTGAGTAGTTAAGATTCACACATAATAGCTTAGTACGGGAAGATTTATTATGGTTTAAAAATTTATACATATAAAATATACATATAAATCTTTCGATTGGAAATGAGTTAATACTTCGTAACTCGTTGATACAATATATTTGTTGTTGATTCGTAATGATGTCCACAATGATTCTTGAACTGACAGAGTTTGTGATGTTACAAGTGCTGTTGATTCTGACGATACTGACGTCACTGACTGTGTTGATGATGCTACGGTCCTGTTGATGCTGTTGGTAAAACAATTCTAGCTTGTAAATCGTACACCATTTTCGATCAAAGTTTCTACTCTACCATCTCCGTTCACTCATCTTATTTACGGTCAGAATTAAATAATCTCTAAGATTTTGGAGATTACATAACTGCCGCAGAGATATCTCTTCAATGAAGTTTATGAATTAATACTTCATCGTTTGTTGTTGTTGATATTCCTGGATATTTACAGGGCGTATGACGTTGATGTTTGAGATACATATTGTGATGTTGCGGTGTGGGATGTGGATGTTGTTGTTGGTGATGGTGATGGTACTGTTGGTGTTGCTGATGGTGGTACTGTTTATGCTGCTGGTGCTGCTGCTGGTGTTTGTAACCTTTGCACCATATTCTCCAAAGCTACTACCCGAGCGCGAAGCTCGTTGACTTCTTCTATTACATCGGGGTGATTGTCGGTTCGGACGAGCGGATAAATAAAATCTAGAATTTGGTGTAGTATGTAATCGTGACGAGATACTCTAGAAATAAGAGAGAAAATGGTGTTTCGGATAGGTTCGCTGGTAAGTGCTTCAGGTTCTTCGCCAAGAGGGCAATGTGGTGGATGGAAGGGATCACCTTCTTTTTGTCTCCAATGATTAAGGAGGCTACGAACCCATCCCCAATTCATCCAGAATAGATGATGACTAATTGGTTGATCCATTCCGGTCACACTGCTTTCGGAACTTGAGTGGGATTCCATTTCGGAATCCGAGGGACTTGAACTAATGACGAATTCCATTTCGTACGATTGAATAAAGAATTTTTCGATATGAAATGATTTTCCGGCTATCGGGTGGTATTCTAATTATATAGAGCAAAAGGTTTCGTAGATTACGGAGGAATTTACGGAATATGTCAGGCAAAGTTTACAGTAACAGATACGCTAAGACATGAATTAGCAGATACGCTAAGATATGAATTTTGTCTATACACTATTCATGCAATCAATGCAATAAGATGTGTCTAGACTAAGAATGATAAGCAGGTAATTTCCGACAAGAATGATGAGCAAAACTTTTGAAATGCAGACACGGTCGAAGTCCAGACTCACTAATGCTTCCTAACGACTATCAGTTAGACACACTAATGCAGACCTGGTTCGCTAAGACCACCGCTCTGATACCAACTGAAAGGACCCGTTCATATACATTATAAACGATTCACAATAGTTGATTACATCGCGAGGTATTTGACCTCTATATGATACATTTTACAAACATTGCATTCGTTTTTAAAAGACAAACTTTCTTTACAACGAAAGTTGATGGCATGCACACCATTTCATAATACATCCAACTATAATTGGCTTAATAATAATCTTGATGAACTCAATGACTCGAATGCAACGTCTTTCAAAATATGCCATGAATGACTCCAAGTAATATCCTTAAAATGAGCTAATGCACAGCGGAAGATTTCTTTAATACCTGAGAATAAACATGCTTTAAAATGTCAACCAAAAGGTTGGTGAGTTCATAAGTTTATCATAACAATCATTTCAATATATTAATAGACCACAAGATTTCCGTTTATAAATATATGTACACTCGCAAGTGTATAAAAGTATTCTATAAGTTGTAGGCACCCGGTAACAAGCCTTAACGTTCATGTTTTACCCTCTGAAGTACACCAGATCAGGTGTGTTTAAAATAACCTCGAAGTACTAAAGCATCCCATAGTCATGATGGGGTTTGTCAGGCCCAATAGATCTATCTTTAGGATTCGCGCCTACCGTACATAGACAAGTAGTTTAATGTTACCAAGCTAAGGGTATATTTCTGGTTTAAACCCACGTAGAATTAGTTTTAGTACTTGTGCCTATTTCGTAAAACATTAATAAAAACAGCGCATGTATTCTCAGTCCCAAAAATATATATAAAAGGGAGCAAATGAAACTCACAATACTGTATTTCGTCGTAAAAATACATATAACGTCATTTAATAAGTGCAAGGTTGGCCTCGGATTCACGAACGTATCAATATTGAGACTCAATATTGCAGGAAAGTACGTAGACACAACGGAGATGATAAACACTAGATTGACCTCACGAGCATACCCATGAACCATACCCATCACCTCCATAGTTATAACTTTTAATTTCCTTAGCTTCGACTCATTCAAAAAAACTATTTTGAAATCACTCGGACAGCACTCCGTCGTAATATTTTATGTATACTAATAATATCTTGAAATAATACAGAGCAAATATATATATATATATATATATATATATATATATATATATATATATATATATATATATATATATATATATATATATATCAATTGAGAGAGTTTAGAGAAATATATTTTCAAGTTTCTATGAAATAATGAAACCTATTGAATTCTATTTATAATATATTTTTGAATTATAAAAGTGAATTATTAAAGTATGAATTATTAAAGTGAATTATTAAAGTATGAATTATTAAAGTGAATTATTAAAGTATGAATTATTAAAGTGAATTATTAAAGTATGAATTATTAAAGTGAATTATTAAAGTATGAATTATTAAAGTTAAAGTAAAAGTAAAGTAAAGGTAAAGTTAAAGTTAAAGTATAGTAAAAGTATAAAAAACTATGTATGTATAATACGCGTATAAATATATATAATATTAATTTAAATCGTTATATATATTTAATAAAATATAAATATCGTTATATTTATTATACTGGTTAAGTAATGAGTTGTCAAAAGTGATTCTAGATATTTATAAAAGTTATATACGTTTTAATAATAAAGTTCTTTTTAAACTGAAAACGTCTTTGTACGTTTGAAAATAGATTAATAGAATATTATGGAAACCAATTCTCCACTAACTTTTGTCTAACTTTCGTAAATGACACTTTTTGTTTTTATTTATAAATAGCTTTACAAATTATTCTAAATATCGTTAAGAGGAATAGATTTTCTCAAATCATAGTGGACCTCTCAACAGAGACTTGTAATCATAATTCAATGTTTCTGATAATTCAATCATTTAATATATATTTTTTTCGTCGAAAATCATATTGAAACAAATACGTTCGTGTAAAGTATTATACGTTTAATACTTTATTAATATTCTCAAGTTATAATATATATATATACATATACATATCTATTTATATATAACGGTTCGTGAATCGTCAGAATTTGGTCGAGGTTATAATGAATGTATGAACACAGTTTAAAATTCTTGAGATTTAACTTAACAAACTTTGCTTATCGTGTCTGAATAATATAAAGATTAAAGTTTAAATTTGGTCGGAAATTTCTGGGTCGTCACACGTCAAGCCCGTATGGATCCACACAACAGAAGTTCACATTTACACCCTACAAGTGTAACTAATGATAATTGAATTGAGGCTTTTTGTTCTAACTCGCTGTGGAATGTTTGTTTTCGTACTTGTATTCAAAGCATAAAAGTATGATACGTATATGTTTCTCATCCCATGATTTAAACACTAAAAGTTATTGAAAAGATGGGACTATGATCTCACCTTGAGTGCACGAGTATAAAGGTACTTCACAAAGTAAATGTGTGCATGAAAGTTATTTAGTCTTGACCTAAACAAGTAAATTGTATCAATTACCGGTTACGACACAAGGTCGGACGAAATGTGTTCAATTAGTCATATGGCTCGTTATGACTCGATTATATAGCATGTGAGTTAAGTTGTCAAGTTTCATGCAAGATATAAGTATAAACGAAGGGTTATAACGATTAAACAAAGTATTGGTTAAGTTTGAATAAAAGTCAACTTTGGTCAAGTCAAAGTCAACGAAAAAGTTAACACGTTCGGGTCGGGTCTCAGACAATTTTTCTGAGTTATATAATCATATATGAGCATCTTAGAACGAGTTACATGTTAATTGGAAGTGCGTAGCATAGTTGGATTTAAATGAAAATTGGCCAAATTGGACAGCCTGCTGATCAGGCTTAAGCCGCGCCGCGCCTGGGATACCCGCGCCGCGGGCTTAAAGGTGATTTGAGGGTCGAGGGTTTCAATGACCCCAGACCATCTAGGTCAGTGTTAAGCCGTGCCACAGATTGGAGGCCTTCGCCGCGGGTGGCACCTGATCAGAATTCTGGGCAGTTTTTCAAGTGTTAAATCGAGCCAAACTTCACCAATTCACAAATAATGAACCGCAAACATTCAAAACACGTATCTTATATCGTTGGAAAGGTAATTTAACGAGGAATGCAACTAAACACATATCATTATTCAAATCTAACATTTACAACAAATAAATCCTCTTCGAATGATCATTATTTAACGTTTCAAGCTCATAAATGCATAAGATGATTCAGGCATCCAACTTACACATACGATATGCCGTTTCAAAGTTAATTAAACATACATTGCAACTAAACACTTACTAACAACATTTCATAGTATTCAATGCATCAAAAGTTTGTATTTAAGTCTATCAACCCTAACCAAAAATCACAAAATCAATAATCATGTTAGTGAAGTTTTCCAAGTCAACCTACACATCAAATTGAAGCTAATGATGCTAGTAACACATTTAATACATGAACTTTAACATTTAATCACCCAAAATCAAAGATTTAGCTAGTCACTTTTCAAGTTCAAGCTAGTTACTCAAAATAACAAGATCGAGCAAATAAATCACATATTCATGTTAGACTCGAGCCATAGACGCTAACTAACACCCTTTCAAGTTAAAAACACTAAGAACATGAAATCTAGAATTTTTAAAAAGATACCCAAAAGAGATGAAATTAGTATCAAGTTGTAGAGGAAGATGCAAGGATTCCAAATATGCAATTTGTTTTGTTGTAAGCTTGCTAGATTCAATTTAGATGATGATTGAATGATTTTGGTGGAAATGGGGTTTCTTGAACTAATGAGAAAAAGGGAGGTGGGAGGTGGGAGATGAATGAATGGTGGGGAAGAGTGGGATGACTAGTTGACCTAGTCACTAGTTTGCCCACTTGGCAACTTTAGTCCCTCGAGTTTAAAAGCGGGTGCGTAAATTAACCGAACGAATTATTTTTATAACGCTAGAGTAAACGAGAGATGTTATAATTTAATAACAGAGTTATTGAAAATGCTAATTAACGAAAGATACGAATTTAGATAACGAGAGATAATATATAAAAAAAAAGACGGCATTAAAATAAATTTAACGGAAAAAGGCGGGTTATTACAATACTTATTAAAATATTACTACGCAGTTCATTATTAATAGTTAAAAAGGTTAGGAAAATGGTTATTAGCAAGTGAGGAGTGTAGTTTGCAACTAAGTACCATTATTTAATGTATGGTCTAAAAGTTTAAGTATAGCTCTTAGGTTTAGTTTCAAAAAATTCAATTAAAATAAATAAAAAGATAATGTTCACTAGTACGTTACATAAGTTAAAATTAAGTACACTTTTAAATGTTCTTAATTGAAATTTTGGAAGCAAAATACTATTTCAACTATTTATTAAATACATTTATCAAAAACAAGGTTGGCTTAAAATTAGGGGGGTTCATCGAATCGGTTTTGGTTTTTCGGTTTATTCGGTTCGGTTTTTTCGGTTTTGAAACTTATAAAATTAAAATCGAAAACCAAACCAAAACCAAATTTAAATTTCAAAACCATAACCAAAACCGAACTGAAAACCGAATTTAATTTCGGTTTGGTTTAGGTTAAAACTGAAAATCACTAAAAATAAAAATGCTAACCAGCATAAATTTACATATAAATTAGGAATAACGGTTGTGAAATTAATTTAAGTATACATGGTATATAACATGTTTATTGTTTAATAAAAATAAAATAATACATCAAATATAATATAAATATATAAATATTATAATACATCAAATATAATATAAATATATAAATATGATAAATATAAATATGTTTTAATATGTTATTAATTTGAATTCGGTTTTTAATTCGGTTTTCGAGTTAACTGAGTTTAAAATTTTCAAAACCAAAAACCAAACCGAAAATCGGATTACGAATTTGGTTTCGGTTTCAGTTTTGATCGATCCAAAAACCGTTTAAAAAATTCAATTTGGTGTTTTTTTGGTTCGGATTCGATTCAAGATTTGGTTTATTTACTTTGAAACCAAAAGATGCACACCCCTACTTAAAATTAGAGATTTGACTATAGGTTATAAGCAATATCACATATGTACATTCGATCATTCTAAGGTTTACTTGATTTATTTGGTTTAGATAAAATGAGTCTTTAAAAAATATTTATGAGCATTAATACGCAAATCATATTTATATTTTAACCAATCATGAGAGGTTATTATACATATAGAAGAGTTCTGATTGGTTGGGAATGAGGTTAGTGAAATTTTATAATTCTGTGTGAAAAAGTAAGTAGACTTTGTAATGGGACGGAGGTAGTACCAGAAAGGTGAGCGTAAACGGCAAACCTACTCAAACTAACTCCAACAAACGATCGAGTAAGTAACCACATACAAATAATTCTTGTGAACGCATCTTCGTAACACTAAATTCTTGTGCCATTAACCTTAGTAGCACTAAATTCACCTGTTGTGGTTTGTGGGTGTTTTGGTTGGCCTTTGGTGGCCACACCCCATTGATGGTAGTCTTGTTGTATAATTTTATTCCAGACGGCCGACGTACTTATTTTATGTGACAACACTACATAGCAAGTGGCTCCTATAAGCGGGCAATTATGTGACAATACTACAGAGAAAATGTCGCTTTATGTAAAAAGAAGCTATAAAGTCAAGCCGATTGTATGGTAGATGGGGGAGTGTTGTTTCCTACTGCTAGGTTATATGTTCTTTTTTTAATAAAGGTACAACTCTCTTTATTAAGTTGAGACTCTACTAATATCCCTAATAGTTTTATTCTAGTTTAGTGGATGTGTCGGTCTTCTTTGTAATTGTGTGGTATATTGCTAGCTTGTTCACGTGTAAATAAATTTTGGTTTCATTATGCTTGTTTCATCATTACTCATTTATTATTCACTTTTGCATTGGGCAGTTATGGTTAAAATTTTAAATTTAAAGTTAGGATTTAGAGATTAGAGTTTAGATAAGTGTGTTCATCAGACAAACGTCTCTACGGATCAAAGGAAACTTATTTATTGCGAGCTTTTCTCATTTTATCTCCTTTGTAATGATTTAAGGGTGCTTTCATCATTCGATGATGAGTTTATATTTTAATAGTATTCGTTGTTTTAGGAAAGAAAATTATATAAAAGATAAAACATATGATATATATAATTCTTCAGTTAAAAAATGCTAACAAATAAGAAAATTCACCTTAGAGGGATCCTTTATGTTTTCCCTCCTACACCATGAATTATGTTCTGATCATTAAAAATCCCTAAAAAACGACGTGGAAGTTATCCCCCATTATTCAAAAAGTACATCAATTCAATTTAATTTCAATTACAAATTACAATTGAAATTGAATTGTTTGAATTAAATATACAAAGCACATGCAAATCATTCGTTAATGATAAATTGGGGAAGACCAAAATGCCACTTCCTTCTTTTGTTTTTATAAATAACGAGCAGAAATCACAAAAGATAACAACGATCATAATTACGAACAATTCATCATCGATTGAATCAGGTTGGGTTTGCCAATCCTCTAAGTAACATGTGCTTCAACATCTACTAAGGTATTCTATTCTTACAATACTTAATCTTGAATAATTTGATTCACTTAATTCAATTTCATACCATAAATTAAAGTTTTCTTGAGGTTCAATATCCGTTCCTAATCAGAAATGATTGTAAAAATATTTGTTTGTTAGTGATGTACATGATTCAATATAATAAATTTGTTTAGTTTGATTTTATCTATCAGTTTCGATTTAATCTTTGTATTGGATATATTGAATATGAATCTGTATTGTCTTTCTTGCTGTAAAGGTTACTTTGAAGATGTAAAAATCATCAATTTTTTTTTTTTTGAATTTGAGCTTTACATTTTAAATTTCATTAATCGGAGAATGAATCATATGGCACCATATGGCGAGTTATCATGCTCTTTACTAGCAATTTTCATATTCATCTGACTCGAATGATTATACTAACCAATATCTTTTGATATATGCACACTACAAAATAATCGTTTCATACTTTTATTGTTTTATATTCTTATTTTAGTAAGTATGTTCGCTTGGATGGATTTTCTTATTGATCTCTGTTTTTGGCTTCTTTTATCTTGCAGATAGACGACACTTCCTGATTCTGCTTCAGACTTTACAAGATTATGATGATTGGTGGTTTGCTTTTGTTCCTATAATCTGTAAAAAAAAATTAGGAAATGATGTTTGTTTAGGTGTTACATTGTCAATGTGTTTTGGTTGTCCATTTTGACCCTTTGATCTGATTGACCATTTTTTTAGTCACGTTAGGCAATGATCATGTTGGACACGTCCATTATGTTTTATTATACGGATTTACAAGTTTTGGTATCTTGAAATGAGCTTTGATTTTATTTAAGTAAAAGGGAAAGTTGTGACCCATTTGTGTACAAATGTCTCCATTTTGACCCGCTTTAGTAAATTTGACGATTTGAAGTTACAAAACAAACATGTTAAAAGTTGATTTGGAAGCTGTCGAATAAATTTAGGTTAGTTTGATAAGCAATCTAAGAAAGCGAGTCGCTAACCGATTACATACAAATTTTGGTGAAAAGTGTGAAAATGACTTGGGCCAACTTTGCGTACACATTAGTTAAAAATTGTTATCATTTGCTAAAAATTATTATTGGGTTAAAAAATATATTCGACGAGCTTCAAAATGGTATATGAAATGTTTGGGTTTGTCAAGTGTAAATGGGTTTGAAAACATCGTCAAAATGGGATATTTTGCTGACTTTATGTTGTTACTAAACATATCCTTTTTCACCTTTCCTTTTACCCGTTTTAATTACGTTTTTTTATTTTAATTATAATTGTAATTATAATTATATTTAGAATTATAATTGAATTCCAGGTAACGTTTGTTTATGCTTGATGACTTCGAGGTAACTCTGTAAATGGGCTTTATCTACTGTTAATTTTGTTATTGACTCTTCGTTTTTTTTTTCTTTTTTTTCGACGGAATTGCGTTCATTCAGGTGTCAAATATTGTATATTTCTTTTTTGTTTTGCAGTTGAGAGGTTACTCCTTCTATTAGTTTAATGTTGTGAGAAGGTGGCAAGTTTGTGTCATCATCTATATTTTGTTTGTTTAGCGATTGTTTATTAGTTTTGTATTTTTTAACATTTGATAGTTACTTAATATGTTGATTTCTTGCTCGATATAAGTTGTGAGTTGGTTCGTGCATATGCTTTCGAGTATCGTCTTACTTTTTCCCATTTTATAGTTGTTAAATATTTTGTGTTTTATTGTTGATGTCGTTTATTGCTGCCATGTTGGTTACTTGTTTCAATTATGGTGTTTAAGCTGGTAAAGGTACTATATTTGTTATGGTTTTTGTTTCTGATTTGTGTATCATATACTGTTGGTTTCTGATGTGTTTGTTACTGCTGTTTAATGGTTGTTTATTATAAAATGTCTTTGATTTTGCTATAAAATGTGATATGTTGTGGTGTATTAGAATTATTTTTATTATTACTTCAAATAGTAAAAGATGACGTAAGGGTAGTAGTAGTGGTAGTGTTCCGGGTGACTCTTATGATGTTTTCAGTGCGAGTACTATATTCCATTGAATAGTTTGAGCGATTCTAGTTTGTCTGTAAGCACACAAAATGTTAGTGCTAAAAATAATGAAGTGGCTGTTGGATCCAATCGTAGTAACTCGACTGTAATTGCTCGTACGTTTGGATTTGTTATTGGAGTTGCATCTGAATCTGCTTCTTCATGTGCTCTTGGACGATTAAGTGTTGGTGTTAATCGTGTTGAAAGTAATCATGTTGATGTAGAACCTGTTAGAAATGGTGATTTTTTATTTACATTATCTATTACTTTTTGTTTTATTATCTATTAAAATAATTCATTCACTATTAGAATTTATATTTAGATAGCTCTGTTTTTAGGGCATTCATAAACAAATAGTTAATGCTTCTGTTTACGTGTTGTATAGACCATAGAAGTAGCAAGATAGGCCGGTCGGGTAAAAGGTTGTATTGGGTCATTGTGTAATATGGGTGGAAATGGGCCAAATGTGTTGGGTAGACCCATGGCGTCCCGTTGTCAAATGTTGCTCAAAGCCATAATCCTCAGTGACAGTGGGTTTGTGCATCTCTCCTACACTAATTATTTATTTTACTGAATTGTGATTCATTATTATTACATAAACTGATCTAAGCTATATTTAACTGTTATTATGTGTTTATTGATTGACTACAGGGTTGGAAAGACATCTCTTATGAATGAGTATGATGCACTACTTAAATTTTAAATTAACTTCAAGATTTGGTATTTAGTTTAATGGATATCTAGCAATTAGAGAAACTAATTCCTATTTAGATTGAGTTGTTGTGTTAACCAGTAGTGAGCTAATTTTATAGTCATATTTGTTTGTTATAAGTTATACAAATGTAGTCATATACAATTTTTTTTGGTTTTTAGATGTTGGATGACAAGTTATAAGGTAATATTGTCGATATTTATTGTAATGCTTATCAAGTTGCTATTATTTATTTGGTTGTAAGATGTAATACATACTACTTTGATTTGTTTATATTGAGAAACATACAACATCACTATGACTATGTGCCAGTCTTAAATTTTGACATACATATTGCTGCATCACATAAAATAACAAAATATGTGAAGTAATTGTATTTACGCAAAATCACGGCGGAGCACGGGCCTCAATCCTAGTTCTATAAAATTTGCATATTCAGCACGTAATGAATTCTACTGCAACAACGCATGGATAATCATCTTACTCATTTCAACTATCATGTGTAGTTAATGTTTATAAAGTTTCAATTTATGATTTACAATTAAAATGAGCTATGAAATTATATGATAATTAAAACTCCAAAAGCTCTTTCATCATATTAAAGAATAAAAACGTCTTAAAAATTTACAATGATACGACATAAGTATCACATGTCCTATTAGCTTATGATATAATACGATTAGGAAAAATAAATGTCCAATGATAGTTTATTTCAAATGACTTTGATATAAAGTGTCCTATTGAATTAAGACATAATGTGACACTAAATCGTTAAATGTTTTATAAACTTTCAATTTATGATTCACAATTAAAATGACCTATGAAATTATATGATAATTAAGACTCCAAAAAATCCTTCGTCATATTAAAGAATAAAATTGTCCTATAAATTGACAATGATACGACATAAGTATTACATGTCCTATTAGCTGAATATATAATACGACTAGGACAAATAAATGTCCTATGATAGTTTATTTCATATGACTACTATATAAAGTGTCCTATTAAATTATCACATAATGCGACACTAAACCGTTACATGTCTTATAAAGTACCAATGATTCACAATTAAAGTCCTATGAAATCATATGATAATTATGACCCCAAACTAAAAGTATCCTAAAAATTGACAATGATACGACATAAGTATTACATGTCCTATTAGCTAAATAAATAGCACGACTAGGACAAATAAATGTCCTATGATAGTTTATTTTAATATGACTTCTATATAAAGTGTCCTATTAAATTAACACATAATGCGACACTAAACCGTTAAATGTCGTATAAGGTACCATTTAATGATTCACAATTAAAGTGTCCTATGAAATCATATTATAATTATGACCCCAAAAACTAAAACTATCCTAAAACTTAACAATGATATGACATAAGTATTACATGTCCTATTAGCTAAATAAATAATATGACTAGGACAAATAAATGTCCTATGATAATTTATTTCATATGACTTCTATATAAAATGTCCTATTAAAAAAACATAATGCGACACTAAACTGTTAAATGTCTTATAAAGTACCATTTTATTTATTCACAACTAAAGTGTCCTATAAAATCATATGATAATTATGACCCCAAAAACTAAAAGTGTCCTATTATATCTACTATAATACGACTCACACAAATAAAGGTCTTATAAAGAGTAAGTTTCATATGACCGTCATATCATGTGTCCTATTACTCTACCAAATAAGAAGACACACACATTTGAATGTCTTATAAAGTCCCTTTATATGATACACAATTTAAATGTCCTATCATATTATATTAACTATGATGATAATTAGGGCCCCAAAACTCATTCGTCCTATTATGCTACATTATAATAAGACTCTCGAAAATAAATGGCCTCTAAACGTATATTTCATATGACGTTCATAACAAGTGTCCTATTACATAAACACATAATGAGACACTAACGAATAAAGGTCGTATAAGCTCCTCTATTAGGACTCACTTTCTAAGTGTCCTATAAAAATATTTGATAATAGGACACACAAAAATAATTTGTCCCAGAAAAGAACTGTTTAGGACCTCACTCTAAAAGAGTATATCATAATGGGACCCTAAATATCGTCTGATCCTATCTAAGTAACTTTTACGACCTTATTTTACTAGGTCCCAGAAAAAAGGTCCTATAAGTGGACTTTTTTTTAGTGGACTGTGCTGGCAGAATGACAACTATGTTTGCTTAAATGTAATCATTATTTTATGGCCTCTATAGCAGTAGTTTACCTTGGGGATTTCAATGTTCTTGTGATCATTTATCTAATTACAGGAACAAATGAAAGAGCTTGGCAAGGAACCACCCGAAGGTTCACTCGATGAGCCTGGATCAGATGACATCTATTCACAAGTCAGGGGTATACCTAAACACGGACAAGAAGAAATGTATGGTCTCGGTGTTCGTGTATCAGATGTTTAGGCTGAATTCAGGAGTCGTGAAACTATATGCAGAGAGAACGTCCAGTTGAAAGCAGAACTCCATGAGTATAAAGAACGTGAAAAAAGAACATTACGAACGATAATTCTGATGATTTAATTGTTAATCAACATGCATCAACAAATAATGGAATAATTACCAATACGCCTCTACAGGTATATTTCTATTTAGTTACTATTGTTATTCTCCATGTTAAAATATTTATAGTTGAATAATTAATAGTTGGAAATAAAAATAGGTTGGGAAAGAAGTCTACCTTAAGAGCATTAATAATTCTACCCCGATTGTCACAAAAGGCTGGCTTGGTAGTTTAGACCCACTAAAAGTGGTTGGAGGAATAGAGATTGGTCTTGGCTGGAGTGAAGTAAGTGTTCAAGTCGCAATAAAAGTTGATGAAGCAGTGATAAGACCATTTGAACTTGTTACTACAATGATAGAGGCTACCGGTGTGGCTATTGAGTGGCCAACTTCTTTACTCTCGGTATGCCATTGTTAAATTGTTGATGTAATTCATTTTAATAACTTTGGAAGCTTATGCTTATACATTAATTATTTTTTTGTAGGTTGTGACACTGGATTAAGATCGCATGATTAGAGGGTACTTAATCTTGATGATGTTGCTGCTCTTTTTTTTTAAAAAAAAAATGTTCGATTACTTTTCTGTTGGAAGTTTTTTTAAGTGTGTCACTTATTTATCCTTTGTTCAGTTTGCAACAATATTATGTATTTCATTTTTATTTAATTAATGGAAATTATTAATTGCATGTCCATATTCGTAAAGAAAGCTTTGTATAAATATAATAAATATATAAATATAATAAATATAATAAATATATATAAATAAATATAAATATAAATACATATCCTATTGGGATCATTGTGATGAAAAATAAATGATAGAATATAGTTTCAGGACCCTTTTTGGGTGTACTAATTAGTATATCGTTGCCATTACATATTACATTTTATAGGACCCTTTTTGGGAGTACTAATTTGTATTTTGTTGCTTTTTAATATCATGGTTATGACATGAAAATTACAAAATATATTTTTAGGATCCTTTTTAGAAGTCCTAAATTAGTCACATTAGTTTATCGTTTCCTATTGATATTAAGGCCATTACAGGATATCTATTATAGGACCCTTATCGGTAGTAATAAAGGGTCCCAAATATGTTTTAAGGACCATTTTCCTTCGTAATAAAGAGTCCCAATATGTTTTTAAGGACCATTGTCCATCGTAATAAAGTGTCCCAATTTAGTAAGGACCTTTAATAATGTAGTGACCCGAACTTTTCCATGTTTATATATATTAATTGAGATTGATATTTACATGATTAAATGTTTCCAACATGTTAAGCAATCAAACTTGTTAAGACTTGATTAATTGAAATATGTTTCATATAGACAATTGACCACCCAAGTTGACCGGCGATTCACGAACGTTAAAACTTGTAAAAACGACATGACGATATATATATGGATATACATATGGTTAACATGAGATTATGATAAGTAAGTATCTCCATAAGTATATTAACAATGAGTTATATACATATAAACAAGACTACTAACTTAAGGATTTCGAAACGAGACATATATGTAACGATTATCGTTGTAACGACATTTAAATGTATATATATCATATTAATATATATTAATATATCATAATATCATGATAATATAATAATTTAACATCTCATTAGATATAATAAACAATGGGTTAACAACATTAATTGAGATCGTTAACTTAAAGGTTTCAAAACAACACTTACATGTAACGACTAACGATGACTTAACGACTCAGTTAAAATGTATATACATGTAGTGGATTTAGATGTATTAAAATACTTTTGGAAGACTTCAAGACATATATCAAAACACTCATACTTAACGAAAATGGTTACAATTACTTTCCCATTCTTTTCTTTCATCAAGAATTCTAGTCGTATTCTTACCCTTATTATACACAGCTTCAAAACGTACTTACTATGGGTATATACCAATAGGAACTAGCATGGGATTCCACTCTTGATTATGTCATGTATGACTAATCAATTTTAACTTCTACCATGAGCTAGTCAACTAACTAGAACTCCTTTTAACCCCACTCACCACTCACCAATTACCACTCATCATTCACTCCATTTCACTTCCAATTCTCTTTCTAATTCTCTCTCAACACACACACACTATTATGAACGTATTTTTCCAGTAGTTAATCATCATCTTCATCAAAAATCACTTCAAGAATCAAGCTATAATCATCATAGGAAGAACACTTCAAGAACACTTCAAAAATCCCTTCAAGTTTACTAATTTACTTCCAAGCTTTCTAATCCATTCCAAGTAATCATCTAAGATCAAGAAACCTTTGTTATATATAGTAGGTTATCTTTCTTATTCAAGGTATTATTCATATTCAAACTTTGATTCAATTTCTATAACTATAAACTATCTTAATTCGAGTAAAAATCTTACTTGAACTTGTTTTTGTGTCATGATCCTACTTCAAGAACTTTCAAGCCATCCAAGATCCTTTGAAGCTAGATCATTTCTTGTCACTTCCAGTAGGTTTACCTACTAAACTTGAGATAGTAATGATGTTCATAACATCATTCGATTCATATATATAAAACTATCTTATTCGAAGGTTTAAACTCGTAATCACTAGAACATAGTTTAGTTAATTCTAAACTTGTTCGCAAACAAAAGTTAATCCTTCTAACTTGACTTTTAAAATTAACTAAACACATGTTCTATATCTATATGATATGCTAACTTAATGATTTAAAACCTGGAAACACGAAAAACACCGTAAAACCGGATTTACGCCGTCGTAGTAACACCGCGGGCTGTTTTGGGTTAGTTAATTAAAAACTATGATAAACTCTGATTTAAAAGTTGTTATTCTGAGAAAATGATTTTTATTATGAACATGAAACTATATCCAAAAATTATGGTTAAACTCAAAGTGTAAGTATGTTTTCTAAAATGGTCATCTAGACGTCGTTCTTTCGACTGAAATGACTACCTTTACAAAAATGACTTGTAACTTATTTTTCCGACTATAAACCTATACTTTTTCTGCTTAGATTCATAAAATAGAGTTCAATATGAAACCATAGCAATTTGATTCACTCAAAATGGATTTAAAATGAAGAAGTTATGTGTAAAACAAGATTGAATAATTTTTCTCATTTTAGCTACGTGAAAATTGGTAACAAATCTATTCCAACCATAACTTAATCAACTTGTATTGTATATTATGTAATCTTGAGATACCATAGACACGTATACAATGTTTCGACCTATCATGTCGACACATCTATATATATTTCGGAACAACCATAGACACTCTATATGTGAATGTTGGAGTTAGCTATACAGGGTTGAGGTTGATTCCAAAATATATATAGTTTGAGTTGTGATCAATACTGAGATACGTATACACTGGGTCATGGATTGATTCAAGATAATATTTATCGATTTATTTTTGTACATCTAACTGTGGACAACTAGTTGTAGGTTACTAACGAGGACAGCTGACTTAATAAACTTAAAACATCAAAATATATTAAAAGTGTTGTAAATATATTTTGAACATACTTTGATATATATGTATATATTGTTATAGGTTCGTGAATCAACCAGTGGCCAAGTCTTACTTCCTGACGAGTAAAAATTTGTGAAAGTGAGTTATAGTCCCACTTTTAAAATCTAATATTTTTGGGATGAGAATACATGCAGGTTTTATAAATGATTTACAAAATAGACACAAGTACGTGAAACTACATTCTATGGTTGAATTATCGAAATCGAATATGCCCCTTTTTATTAAGTCTGGTAATCTAAGAATTAGGGAACAGACACCCTAATTGACGCGAATCCTAAAGATAGATCTATTGGGCCTAACAAACCCCATCCAAAGTACCGGATGCATTAGTACTTCGAAATTTATATCATATCCGAAGGGTGTCCCGGAATGATGGGGATATTCTTATATATATGCATCTTGTTAATGTCGGTTACCAGGTGTTCACCATATGAATGATTTTTATCTCTATGTATGGGATGTGTATTGAAATATGAAATCTTGTGGTCTATTGTTACGATTTGATATATATAGGTTAAACCTATAACTCACCAACATTTTTGTTGACGTTTAAAGCATGTTTATTCTCAGGTGAATATTAAGAGCTTCCGCTGTTGCATACTAAAATAAGGACAAGATTTGGAGTCCATGTTTGTATGATATTGTGTAAAAACTGCATTCAAGAAACTGATTTCGATGTAACATATTTGTATTGTAAACCATTATGTAATGGTCGTGTGTAAACAGGATATTTTAGAATATCATTATTTGATAATCTACGTAAAGCTTTTTAAACCTTTATTTATGAAATAAAGGTTATGGTTTGTTTTAAAAATGAATGCAGTCTTTGAAAAACGTCTCATATAGAGGTCAAAACCTCGCAACGAAATCAATTAATATGGAACGTTTTTAATCAATAAGAACGGGACATTTCAGTTGGTATCCGAGCGTTGGTCTTAGAGAACCAGAATTTTGCATTAGTGTGTCTTATCGAGTTTGTTAGGATGCATTAGTGAGTCTGGACTTCGACCGTGTTTACTTGAAAAATGATTGCTTAACAAATTTTGTTGGAAACTATATATTTTTAACATGTGAATATTATGTGATATATTAATCTCTTAACGCGTTTGATATTATGTGATAGATGTCTACCTCTAGAACAAGTCCCATTGACTCACCTAATAATAATGAAGAGTCAAATGTAAATTGGAATGATTCATGGACTGATTCACAAGTTCCCGAAGATGAACCGGAAGAAGAGTCGGAACCGGAAGAAGAATCGGAACCGGAAGAAGAATCGGAACCGGATGAAGAAATAGAACCGGTGGGGGAAATAATAAAATGGTTAAGTAAAAGAAAATCCTCAACCAACCGACCAAGGTTAATTATGGTCAATGGTGTTTCCGCCAAGGAAGCAAAATATTGGGAGGATTACCAATTCTCCGATGAATCGGATTCTGACGAGAATTCCGATGATGTTATAGAAATTACCCCAACTGAATTTAAAAAGGTAAAAGAAAATAATAAGGGAAAGGGCATAAAAATAGAGAAATCTAATTCCAACCCCGATGAACTTTATATGTATCGTCAACCCCCAAAGTCCTTAAGTTGTAACAATGACCCGGGAACCTCTAAACCACCAAGTTTTTCTAAACCAATGTGGAAAACGATGGTTCGTATTAGGGGAACATCATATATCCCTAGAAACTTGGCAAAACGAACCAAAACCGAAGAAGAAGAAACAAGCGAGTCGGAATAAGATAGTTGTATTCGTGTGGTGTAATATATGTAATATAGTGTGCTTATGCTTTATGATATATGTAAAAATTGCTTGTATTAATAAGTATTTTTTTATGAATCTAACTCTTGTTCTATTTTACAGTATAAAAACACAAAATGGATAGACAACCCAATATTTTAAGAGACCTACCCGGAGACATGATTGATGAAATCTTGTCTAGAGTCGGTCAGAATTCTTCGGCACAACTATTTAAGGCGAGATCAGTTTGTAAGACATTCGAAGAACGTTCCAAGAATGCCTTGATTTATAAAAGGCTTTCGTTTGAAAGATGGGGGATATCACATTGGGAAATCCATAAGTTACGATGTGTTTACTTTGACGCATATATTGCGGGGAACCCAAATGCTATTTTACGCAATGGGTTAAGATATTATTTTGACTCAATATATTCAAATATTGGACTTCGTGATTTAGAAAAAGCGGCTAACATGCAACATAAAGAAGCATGTTATGCTTACGGATTAGTAATGTTCGCTTCACACCAAAGTGAGAACAAGAACACCGGGCTACAACTATTAAACAAAACGTTCCCACAAGTGACGGAGTCGGTAATTGGGGTAAGAAATGAGGTTTTTAGATTGTTACGGGACTGTTGGACATTACATAACCCTCGTCCCTTTGACGACATTACAACACGCTGTCTTATCAACAGCCATAACGGTTATGTTCCACAAGACCAAGGATGGGAAGTAATCCTAGTAAAACCAGAATGCATAACTTGTTTCTGGACGTATGAATTACGTGTCTTTAGTGCCTTTGCTGAACGACTTGTGTACTAGCTAGAATTATCTTCACAACCATCTTGTATCAAATTTATTGTGTGCTATATTTCATGCTATATGTAAAATAAGCGGTATTGTAAGTTTGTAAAATATTGTGTAAAAGTTTGAACGCGAAATATTATTATAATCAGTTTTTCATATAGAATTGTAGTAGTTGAATTGTATATTAGCCACTAAGTATGAACTTAACGGGTAGGTACTACCCGAATTTAAACTTATAAAATGCTAATATGAAGGAAAAGCTTTTATAAATGAGTTCATATTATGCTACGAAATACTATTAACTACTCTTAATATTCTGTATGATTAACTTGTTCCATTTGACTATTTTGAAGGAAATGGCACCGACTACTCGACACACCGTGAATATGAATGAAGAGGAATTCCGTACTTTTCTAGCTTCAAACATAGCCGCAGTACAGGCTGCGCTACATATCAACAATAACCTTGGATCTAGCAGTACAGGAAATCGTGTAGGATGCACCTACAAAGAATTCACTGCCTGCAAACCTTTGGAATTTGATGGAACCGAAGGACCGATCGGATTGAAACGGTGGACCGAGAAGGTCGAATCGGTGTTTGCCATAAGTAAGTGTACTGAAGAGGACAAAGTGAAGTACGCTACGCATACCTTCACAGGTTCTGCGTTAACATGGTGGAATACCTATCTAGAGCAAGTGGGACAAGACGATGCGTACGCACTACCATGGTCAGCATTCAAGCATTGATGAACGAGAAGTACCGTCCCAGAACCGAGGTCAATAAGCTCAAGACAGAACTTAGAGGGTTACGAACCCAAGGATTTGATATTACCACGTACAAAAGACGATTCACAGAATTGTGCCTATTGTGTCCGGGAGCATTCGAAGATGAGGAAGAGAAGATCGACGCGTTTGTGAAAGGATTACTGGAAAGAATCCAAGAAGATATAAGTTCACACGAGCCCGCCTCCATACAACAGGCATGTAGAATGGCTCACAAACTAGTGAACCAGATTGAAGAAAAAATTAAAGAACAGACTGCTGAAGAGGCCAATGTGAAGCAAGTCAAAAGAAAGTGGGAGGAAAACGGTGATAAGAATCACCAATACAACAACAACAGCAATTACAACAATAATCGCAACAATTATCCCAACAATCGCAACATCAATCGCAACTACAACAAATGGCCCAACAACAACAACAACAACAACAGCAACTACAACAATCATCCCAACAACAATAATAACCGCAACAACAACAACAATCAGAAGCAGCTATGCCAAAGGTGTGAAAAGTATCACTCGGGGTTCTGCACCAAATTTTGCAACAAGTGTACAAGAAATGGTCATAGCGCGGCGAAGTATGAGGTCTACGGACCAGGGGTTAATAGAACGAAAGGAACAAATGGTGTCGGAACGAGTAATGGCGGAGCAAGTAGTGTCGGAGCAAGTTATGCCAATGTAGTTTGTTATAAATATGGAAAACCGGGCCACATTATTAGAAATTGCCCGAACCAGGAGAACACGAATGGACAAGGCCGCGGAAGAGTTTTCAATATTAATGCGGCAGAGGCACAGGAAGACCCGGAGCTTGTTACGGGTACGTTTCTTATTGACAATAAATCTGCTTACGTTTTATTTGATTCGGGTGCGGATAGAAGCTATATGAGTAGAGATTTTTGTGCTAAATTAAGTTGTCCATTGATGCCTTTGGATAGTAAATTTTTACTCGAATTAGCAAATGGTAAATTAATTTCAGCAGATAATATATGTCGGAATCGAGAAATTAAACTGGTTAGCGAAACATTTAAGATTGATTTGATACCAGTAGAGTTATGGAGTTTTGATGTGATAATCGGTATGGACTGGTTGAAAGAAGTGAAAGCAGAGATTGTTTGTTACAAAAATGCAATTCGCATTATACGAGAAAAAGGAAAACCCTTAATGGTGTACGGAGAAAAGGGCAACACGAAGCTACATCTTATTAGTAATTTGAAGGCACAAAAACTAATAAGAAAAGGTTGCTATGCTGTTCTAGCACACGTCGAGAAAGTACAAACTGAAGAAAAGAGCATCAATGATGTTCCCATTGCAAAAGAATTTCCCGATGTATTTCCGAAAGAATTACCGGGATTTCCCCCACATCGATCCGTTGAATTTCAAATAGATCTTGTACCAAGAACTGCACCAATAGCTCGTGCTCCTTACAGACTCGCACCCAGCGAGATGAAAGAAATGCAAAGCCAATTACAAGAACTTTTAGAGCGTGGTTTCATTCGACCAAGCACATCACCGTGGGGAGCTCCTGTTTTGTTTGTCAAGAAGAAAGATGGTACATTCAGGTTGTGTATCGACTACCGAGAGTTGAACAAACTTACCATCAAGAACCGCTACCCACTACCGATAATCGATGACTTATTTGATCAACTACAAGGCTCGTCTGTTTATTCAAAGATTGACTTACGTTCCGGGTATCATCAAATGCGGGTGAAAGAAGATGATATTCCAAAGACTGCTTTCAGAACACGTTACGGTCATTACGAGTTTATGGTCATGCCGTTTGGTTTAACTAATGCACCAGCTGTGTTCATGGACCTTAAGAACCAAGTATGTGGACCATACCTTGACAAGTTTGTCATTGTTTTCATTGATGACATACTTATTTACTCAAAGAATGACCAAGAACACGGTGAACATTTGAGAAAGGTGTTAGAAGTATTGAGGAAGGAAGAATTGTACGCTAAGTTTTCAAAGTGTGCATTTTGGTTGGAAGAAGTTCAATTCCTCGGTCACATAGTGAACAAAGAAGGTATTAAGGTGGATCCGGCAAAGATAGAAACTGTTGAAAAGTGGGAAACCCCAAAAACTCCGAAACACATATGCCAGTTTTTAGGACTAGCTGGTTACTACAGAAGGTTCATCCAAGACTTTTCCAGAATAGCAAAACCCTTGACTGCATTAACGCATAAAGGGAAGAAATTTGAATGGAATGATGAACAAGAGAAAGCGTTTCAGTTATTGAAGAAAAAGCTAACTACGGCACCTATATTGTCATTGCCTGAAGGGAATGATGATTTTGTGATTTATTGTGACGCATCAAAGCAAGGTCTCGGTTGTGTATTAATGCAACGAACGAAGGTGATTGCTTATGCGTCTAGACAATTAAAGATTCAGGAACAAAATTATACGACGCATGATTTGGAATTAGGCGCGGTTGTTTTTGCATTAAAGACTTGGAGGCACTACTTATATGGGGTCAAAAGTATTATATATACCGACCACAAAAGTCTTCAACACATATTTAATCAGAAACAACTGAATATGAGGCAGCGTAGGTGGATTGAATTGTTGAATGATTACGACTTTGAAATTCGTTACCACCCGGGAAAGGCAAATGTGGTAGCCGATGCCTTGAGCAGGAAGGACAGAGAACCCATTGGAGTAAAATCTATGAATATAATGATTCATAATAACCTTACTACTCAAATAAAGGAGGCGCAACAAGGAGTTTTAAAAGAGGGAAATTTAAAGGATGAAATACCCAAAGGATCGGAACAGTATCTTAATATTCGGGAAGACGGAACCCGGTATAGGGCTGAAAGGATTTGGGTACCAAAATTTGGAGATATGAGAGAAATGGTACTTAGAGAATCTCATAAAACCAGATACTCAATACATCCCGAAACGGGGAAGATGTACAAGGATCTCAAGAAACATTTTTGGTGGCCGGGTATGAAAGCCGATGTTGCTAAATACGTAGGAGAATGTTTGACGTGTTCTAAGGTCAAAGCTGAGCATCAGAAACCATCAAGTCTACTTCAACAACCCGAAATCCCAGAATGGAAATGGGAAAACATTACCATGGATTTCATCACTAAATTGCCAAGGACTGCAAGTGGTTTTGATACTATTTGGGTAATAGTTGATCGTCTCACCAAATCAGCACAGTTCCTGCCAATAAGAGAAGATGACAAGATGGAGAAGTTAGCACGACTGTATTTGAAGGAATTCGTCTCCAGACATGGAATACCAATCTCTATTATCTCTGATAGGGATGGCAGATTTATTTCAAGATTCTGGCAGACATTACAGTAAGCATTAGGAACTCGTCTAGACATGAGTACTGCCTATCATCCACAAACTGATGGGCAGAGCGAACGGACGATACAAACGCTTGAAGACATGCTATGAGCATGTGTTATTGATTTCGGAAACAGTTGGGATCGACATCTACCGTTAGCAGAATTTTCCTACAACAACAGCTACCATTCAAGCATTGAGATGGCGCCGTTTGAAGCACTTTATGGTAGAAAGTGCAGGTCTCCGATTTGTTGGAGTGAAGTGGGGGATAGACAGATTACGGGTCCGGAGATTATACAAGAAACTACCGAGAAGATCATCCAAATTCAACAACGGTTGAAAATCGCCCAAAGTCGACAAAAGAGCTACGCTGACATTAAAAGAAAAGATATAGAATTTGAAATTGGAGAGATGGTCATGCTTAAAGTTGCACCTTGGAAAGGCGTTGTTCGATTTGGTAAACGAGGGAAATTAAATCCAAGGTATATTGGACCATTCAAGATTATTGATCGTGTCGGACCAGTAGCTTACCGACTTGAGTTACCTCAACAACTCGCGGCTGTACATAACACTTTCCACGTCTCAAATTTGAAGAAATGTTTTGCTAAAGAAGATCTCACTATTCCGTAAGATGAAATCCAAATCAACGAAAAACTCCAATTCATCGAAGAACCCGTCGAAATAATGGATCGTGAGGTTAAAAGACTTAAGCAAAACAAGATACCAATTGTTAAGGTTCGATGGAATGCTCGTAGAGGACCCGAGTTCACCTGGGAGCATGAAGATCAGATGAAGAAGAAATACCCGCATCTATTTCCAGAAGATTCGTCAACACCTTCAACAGCTTAAAATTTCGGGACGAAATTTATTTAACGGGTAGGTACTGTAGTGACCCGAACTTTTCCATGTTTATATATATATTAATTGAGATTGATATTTACATGATTAAATGTTTCCAACATGTTAAGCAATCAAACTTGTTAAGACTTGATTAATTGAAATATGTTTCATATAGACAATTGACCACCCAAGTTGACCGGCGATTCACGAACGTTAAAACTTGTAAAAACGACATGACGATATATATATGGATATACATATGGTTAACATGAGATTATGATAAGTAAGTATCTCCATAAGTATATTAACAATGAGTTATATACATATAAACAAGACTACTAACTTAAGGATTTCGAAACGAGACATATATGTAACGATTATCGTTGTAACGACATTTAAATGTATATATATATCATATTAAGTTATATTAATATATCATAATATCATGATAATATAATAATTTAACATCTCATTAGATATAATAAACAATGGGTTAACAACATTAATTGAGATCGTTAACTTAAAGGTTTCAAAACAACACTTACATGTAACGACTAACGATGACTTAACGACTCAGTTAAAATGTATATACATGTAGTGTATTTAGATGTATTAAAATACTTTTGGAAGACTTCAAGACATATATCAAAACACTCACACTTAACGAAAATGGTTACAGTTACTTTCCCATTCTTTTCTTTCATCAAGAATTCTAGTCGTATTCTTACCCGTATTATACACAGCTTCAAAACGTACTTACTATGGGTATATACCAATAGGAACTAGCATGGGATTCCACTCTTGATTATGTCATGTATGACTAATCAATTTTAACTTCTACCATGAGCTAGTCAACTAACTAGAACTCCTTTTAACCCCACTCACCACTCACCAATTACCACTCATCATTCACTCCATTTCACTTCTAATTCTCTTTCTAATTCTCTCTCAACACACACACACACACACACTATTATGAACGTATTTTTCCAGTAGTTAATCATCATCTTCATCAAAAATCACTTCAAGAATCAAGCTATAATCATCATAGGAAGAACACTTCAAGAACACTTCAAAAATCCCTTCAAGTTTACTAATTTACTTCCAAGCTTTCTAATCCATTACAAGTAATCATCTAAGATCAAGAAACCTTTGTTATATACAGTAGGTTATCTTTCTTATTCAAGGTATTATTCATATTCAAAATTTGATTCAATTTCTATAACTATAAACTATCTTAATTCGAGTAAAAATCTTACTTGAACTTGTTTTTGTGTCATGATCCTACTTCAAGAACTTTCAAGCCATCCAAGATCCTTTGAAGCTAGATCATTTCTTGTCACTTCTAGTAGGTTTACCTACTAAACTTGAGGTAGTAATGATGTTCATAACATCATTCGATTCATATATATAAAACTATCTTATTCGAAGGTTTAAACTCGTAATCACTAGAACATAGTTTAGTTAATTCTAAACTTGTTCGCAAACAAAAGTTAATCCTTCTAACTTGACTTTTAAAATTAACTAAACACATGTTCTATATCTATATGATATGCTAACTTAATGATTTAAAACCTGGAAACACGAAAAACACCGTAAAACCGGATTTACGCCGTCGTAGTAACACCGCGGGCTGTTTTGGGTTAGTTAATTAAAAACTATGATAAACTTTGATTTAAAAGTTGTTATTCTGAGAAAATGATTTTTATTATGAACATGAAACTATATCCAAAAATTATGGTTAAACTCAAAGTGGAAGTATGTTTTCTAAAATGGTCATCTAGACGTCGTTCTTTCGACTGAAATGACTACCTTTACAAAAATGACTTGTAACTTATTTTTCCGACTATAAACCTATACTTTTTCTATTTAGATTCATAAAATAGAGTTCAATATGAAACCATAGCAATTTGATTCACTCAAAACGGATTTAAAATGAAGAAGTTATGGGTAAAACAAGATTGGATAATTTTTCTCATTTTAGCTACGTGAAAATTGGTAACAAATCTATTCCAACCATAACTTAATCAACTTGTATTGTATATTATGTAATCTTAAGATACCATAGACACGTATACAATGTTTCGACCTATCATGTCGACACATCTATATATATTTCGGAATAACCATAGACACTCTATATGTGAATGTTGGAGTTAGCTATACAGGGTTGAGGTTGATTCCAAAATATATATAGTTTGAGTTGTGATCAATACTGAGATACGTATACACTGGGTCGTGGATTGATTCAAGATAATATTTATCGATTTATTTTTGTACATCTAACTGTGGACAACTAGTTGTAGGTTACTAACGAGGACAGCTGACTTAATAAACTTAAAACATCAAAATATATTAAAAGTGTTGTAAATATATTTTGAACATACTTTGATATATATGTATATATTGTTATAGGTTCGTGAATCAACCAGTGGCAAAGTCTTACTTCCCGACGAGTAAAAATTTGTGAAAGTGAGTTATAGTCCCACTTTTAAAATCTAATATTTTTGGGATGAGAATACATGCAGGTTTTATAAATGATTTACAAAATAGACACAAGTACGTGAAACTAAATTCTATGGTTGAATTATCGAAATCGAATATGCCCCTTTTTATTAAGTCTGGTAATGTAAGAATTAGGGAACAGACACCCTAATTGACGCGAATCCTAAAGATAGATCTATTGGGCCTAACAAACCCCATCCAAAGTACCGGATGCTTTAGTACTTCGAAATTTATATCATATCCGAAGGGTGTCCCGGAATGATGGGGATATTCTTATATATATATGCATCTTGTTAATGTCGGTTACCAGGTGTTCACCATATGAATGATTTTTATCTCTATGTATGGGATGTGTATTGAAATATGAAATCTTGTGGTCTATTGTTACGATTTGATATATATAGGTTAAACCTATAACTCACCAACATTTTTGTTGACGTTTAAAGCATGTTTATTCTCAGGTGAATATTAAGAGCTTCCGTTGTTGCATACTAAAATAAGGACAAGATTTGGAGTCCATGTTTGTATGATATTGTGTAAAAACTGCATTCAAGAAACTGATTTCGATGTAACATATTTGTATTTTAAACCATTATGTAATGGTCGTGTGTAAACAGGATATTTTAGATTATCATTATTTGATAATCTACGTAAAGCTTTTTAAACCTTTATTTATGAAATAAAGGTTATGGTTTGTTTTAAAAATGAATGCAGTCTTTGAAAAACGTCTCATATAGAGGTCAAAACCTCGCAACGAAATCAATTAATATGGAATGTTTTTAATCAATAAGAACGGGACATTTCAAATAAAGGGTCCCAAAATTTTTTTAGAACCTTTAATAAAGGGTCTTAAAATGTTTTTAGGACCCTATTACTAACGCAGGTCGTCACATGATAGGACCTTTTTGGGGGTCCTTGTAGGTCATTTTTTTGGGACCCTATTACCTTTAGTGAAGCCTTATCTAGTAACCATTCCGAAAAGGGTCCTATGAGCAAAAGTGTCCCAAATTGGCACATATTAGGACCCTTTTGGGGGTTCCGTAAGGTCATTTTTGTTGTAGTGAATTGAACCATTAAACTAAGATGTCGTAAAACGTGTAAGGATTTGTGGCTAGTAGGGTTATATTAACCTCAAAAAGATTCTCAATGTACCCAAATTCAATGTTACGTAAATAACAAGTATCAAAATGGTATTTAAATAATTGAATCTAAAATAAGATGAAACTATAGTCAAACATATTCGCATTCAAAAATTTTAAAACAAAACAATAATAGAGTTATGGATTAAGAGATATAAAAAAGTGCCACTTATTGAATCAAAAATAAGATGTCACAAAACGAGTAAGGATTTGTGGCTAGTGGGGTGATATTCACCTCAAAAAGATACTAAATGTACCTAAAGTCAATGTTACATAAATAACAAGTATCAAAATTGTATTTCAATATGCATAAAAATTCAAATGCAAAGGTAATAGTTATCGAAAAATCTAAAAGTTCAAAATTCACCTTTTAAAAATAGCCAAACGACTTTTTGGGCATTGAAATTTGTTGGTCCTTTGATTAACAACAGGAGTATTGTAGAGGGGGGGGAGAGGGGGGGGGTCTAACGACCCGTCCTAATCTACAAGGACGAATACATTACATTTGGTTACATTGCGAGGTACTAGACCTCTATATGATACATTTTACAAACATTGCATTCGTTTTTGAAAAGACAATATTTCATTACATCGAAAGTTGACGGCATGCATATCATTTTATAATATATCTAACTATAATTGACTTAATAATAATCTTGATGAACTCAACGACTCGAATGCAACGTCTTTTGAAATATGTCATGAATGACTCCAAGTAATGTCTCTAAAATGAGCAAGTGCACAGCGGAAGATTTCTTTCATACCTGAGAATAAACATGCTTTAAAGTGTCAACCAAAAGGTTGGTGAGTTCATTAGTTTAACATAAATAATCATTTCATAATTTTAATAGACCACAAGATTTCATACTTCCATTTCTCATAATCATACGTCCCATGCATAGAGACAAAAATATCATTCATATGGATTGAACACCTGGTAACCGACATTCACAATATGTATATAAGAATATCCCCATCATTCCGGGATCCTCCTTCGGACACGATATAAATTTCAAAGTACTAAAGCATCCGGTACTTTGGATGGGGCTTGTTGGGCCCGATAGATCTATCTTTAGAGTTCACGTCAATCAGGGTGTCTGTTCCCTAATTCTTAGATTACCAGACTTAATAAAAAGGGGCATATTCGATTTCGATCATTCAACCATATAATGTAGTTTCGATTACTTGTGTCTATTTCGTAAAACATTTATAAAAGCACATGCATTCTCAGACCCAAAAATATATATTGCAAAAGCATTTAAAAAGGGAGTGATGAAACTCACTATAATGTATTTTGTAGTAAAAATACATATGACGACATTGAACAATGCAGGGTTGGCCTCGGATTCACGAACCTATATCAAGTATTAACACATTATAGTATAAATCAATTAAGTTTATATATTTGTTATGTATTAATTATTCTTATAATATATTATGATACTTATTTGATATTTAATTAATGTTATATCAATAATATTAGTTAAAACATAATTTTTATGTAATATTAGTATATTTTATGTAATAATATATTTACATATATATCTTTTGTTTTGCAAAATTAATAATTGTAGAAATACCTGACTAAGGGTAATAATAATAATAATAATAGTATGATACTAGTAATAATAATGATAATAATGATTATCATACTTATATGGTGATAATAATATTTATAATACTAATAATAACAATCATAATAACAATACTATTAAATGATCATAAATTCTTATTTTAGTAATAATAATAGTAATAATTATATTACTACTAATAATAACAATAATAATAATAATATTAATTTTAGAAATGAGAACTACCTTCAAAAAGCTTTTCTAAAAAAAACTGGCCCCAAACAGGGGTCGAACTCGAGACCTCTCGCTCACCCGCAAACACCCTTAACCATTCTGCCATCCATGTTTTTCTGACTTATAAGGCAACCCAAACATATATATCTAGTATTTCTTTCATCTTAGTTCATCATCTTCTTCACCAAGTTTAAAATCAAACGGGGGCAAAAACTCAACAACAATCGAACGGGTTTTCATTTATGACTTGTAAACAACATGAAACAAAAAAAAAATGTGTTCATGATATAAAAAAAATGAGAAAAAAAACAAAAAAAATCCTACTGCTTGCTCGTGGCTAGAAAAAAAAAATTTTGTTTTCAATTTTCAGTTCGTTTTGGACAATCTTTACAACATGAAACATGTTTCAAATCATTCCTAAAATCTATCAAAATCATCAATTGAACTTAAAACATCAAAACAAGCTCTAATTTCTCCAAGAACAAAACAGAAGACTTTTGACAATTTAACTTTGACTCGCAAATTCGAATTCGTTATTAAGAATTGGAACTTGAGATTTTGCAGGAAGTTTAAGTAAATGATTCCTAACAACTCTGCATTTTTAGTTTTTGAAATTTGTTTCGAATTTACGTTAGTGTATATTACTGTGAAGAACTCAAGAACTCAAAAATTGATTTTTAGGTTAAGAGTGTTATAAGTTATGATTACAACATGAATTGTGTTGCAAATCATTCCTATAATCTTTATGGATCATCAAATTAACTGGAGATATCAAAACAAACTCGAATTTGATTCAAGAACACTTAGTTGACTTTGAAAACCAAAACTTTGACTCTCAAATTAGAAATTGATAGAAAGAATTGAAGATTGAAATCTTACAGATAGTTTAGATAGACGATTCCTAACAAGACTGCATTATTACATTTTGGAAATTCATTCGAAATCAAAATATGGTGAAAAAGATGAATGTACAGAGTGTCGAGCTTATTTTTGGTTTTCTATCTTTCTCAAATGCATATATCTATATAAGGAATAAATTTTATTCTGTAATGTACCTTGAAATTGACAGATAACAAATTGTAGACAAGAAACAAAAATTGATAAAAGTTGAGAGTGATCTGCAACTGATTTTGGAAACTGTCTGTGTACTATCCTTTTTTATATATCATTAATATTAATATTAATAATTAATAAATATAAATATATATATTAATAATAATAATTCTTTTAATATTATTAATACAAATAATAATAGTATTATAAATAACAAGAATGATGATATTTATTAATCATAATGTTTATAATAATAATATTAATATTAATAATAACATTAATGATAATAATAATACTAATAATACTAATATTAATATTAGTATCGAAAATAACAATAATTTTACTAATACAACTAATTCTTAACTTGTAATTACATTTAATATACTAACCTTGCATATTATTAATTATGTAATACTTATTTTATATAATAACACATTTGAATATTTAATATATATATATATATATATATATATATATACATATTTATTTACACACAATCGTTCGTGAATCATCGGACATAGTCGAAGGGTAAATGTTATCCAAGTAAACAATTCAAAAATTCTGATACTCACATTACAGACTTTGCTTATCATGTCGAAATCATATAAAGATTAAGTTTAAATTTAGTCAGAAATTCCCGGGTCGTCACAGTACCTACCCGTTAAAGAAATTTCGTCCTGAAATTTGAGTGAGGTGGTCATGGCTAACAATAAAAATGTTTTCATGACGAATATGAGTTGATAAATAGAGTTTTATCATCATTGAGTAATATGGATAAAACAATTCGTTTAGGTGAAGTGTACGAGTGAAGCTATCACAAAATAGTGAAATGAGAAAGACAAGTTTCATCATAACTTTTCACTAGTCATGGTTGAATTTTAGAATTCAAGGGATTCAAAAGAAAATCTTAAAAATCTATAAGATCTGATTCTTCGAGGTTTAAGGAAATTAGGATCTCTTTAATTAAATGCGATGATCTATTTCGATTGCCCTGTTAGATATTTTTACTATATATCCACCCTCTTTGTTTTCTTATTTCCACAGCTTCCAACTTCTGTTCTTCCTCCCTCAATTCATACTTTAAAACATTCGTCAATATGCTTCATCCGGTTCTGATTCTTTATATACTCTTAACTTTCATATCTGTTATTCTTCTTTTTCATCTACCACCGGAGGATTTTATTTACTTTTACTATTACCTTGGGGTTATAGTATTTTTAATTCTCCCGTGCCTTTACGTTGCAATACGTATTGATATGCACGGTTTGTAATTTACGTGTTGTTGTCGAGTTTCACATTTTCTTACATATTTAAAGATTCCATACTTTTGTCTCCTCTTCCCGACTTCAAGTCAAGCGAATAATGGTCTAGAATTTGTAGGTATGGATTTCAAAATGAGCATAGTTAATGTTCTAAGAAGGAATTTGTAATGGCACGATCTTGATTTGTCAAATTACCAGAATACCTCAGAAAAGACCGAATCATCAAGAAAAATATTTTCTTGAT
This sequence comes from Rutidosis leptorrhynchoides, assembly GCF_046630445.1. Taxonomy (NCBI): domain Eukaryota; kingdom Viridiplantae; phylum Streptophyta; class Magnoliopsida; order Asterales; family Asteraceae; genus Rutidosis; species Rutidosis leptorrhynchoides. The sequence continues at coordinate 138,712,859 of NC_092339.1, forward strand.
ATGTTTAGAGGTTAAGTAGAATACAAGAGTCGTGTAACATGGCACATGATGATGTTATGATCTGTGAATCATCACGTTCCATTTAGAAACTCAGCATGACTTACTGTAATATAATCACGTTGATCAAATGTCATTATATTATACTAACTCATGCTTCAGTTCCCAACACTACTTCAAAATCATTTATATTTTCTACTCGAAGGTTTTAGAATTTAGAAACTAAAATAGTTTCTTTTATGACGTAACACAGATAACACGAAGAGATAACCAATTTCGAATAAGAAGAGTTATGAAAATATCCTCAGAAATATCAAAGATATTTATGATGATATTTTCAGAATTTCTAAGATCGAAGGTTGATGAAGAAAGATTTTCCACAAGATTTAATATGAGTATAGAGCAAGGTTTTCTCCAAAAATTTCATTGGATACAGAATTATCTGGATTCTTTGAATATAAGGTTTGGTCATTGTATTTGTCCTTGGCCTCCTTCATGGTTAGCTCAATCTGTTTTCCAGTTCCAACTTTTCTGAGCTTTTCCAACATTCTATTCTTTATTATCAAACTTCTGGCTGTTAAGATCGTTTACAGTTTTTACTGCTTCATTCAGCTTTTTCAACATTTCGAGTATTGATTCGTAGACTGGGTGCTTTTCATAATTTCAGAATGGAAGGTCATAATTCTAAGAGATAAAGGTTATATGTATACCTATAACTGTTGTTGTAGAATTGTTGCGGGATTCAAAATACTGATTGCTGATTCCCGGTAATTGGTATGGAAATACTCGTTACAAGATGCAGACGAATATATGATAAGGTTTTAATGAACAGATATAATGGTTCTTCGAAGGGACTTAAGACAATGTGTAATGAAGTTGCTGGTAAGTTTACTGCTAATGTGGCAGAATACAAAAGGTTCCCCAACAACGATGGCGAAAGGCATATTTATATATCAAGGCTATAATAAGGCTAATCCAAATGAAAGTCGAAGTTGACTTGCTGGAGCTGTGACAAAATTTGCTAATTGGGAAAGAGATTGCAAAGTTATTTTCGGCAATAACAACGTTAAAGGAATTAGCACAGCTACGTGTTAAATGTTTACTCAGTTTTTGAGAGTTTTCAGGTGCATAACTATACACATCAATATTTTCTTCCGTAGACGAAGTGCGGTTGGTTCATCCCCTCGATTGAGGTGTTTTTAAGAAATATGAAATGTTTGAACGCAGATTGGAATCGTCAAGATACAAATGAGGTTTAAGATGAAATCAATTGGCAACTTGAAGAATTGTTTAGTTTCATAGGTTATAATCAATATTTTAATTCATTTTAATTGTCCAATGTTTTTAGTCCACAGTCGATAGTCCACAGTTAACAATCCACTGATTCATATATAGTTTAATATATAATATTCGAATTAATTAATACGTATCGTGACCGGTATATGTCTCAGACTCGATCACAATTCAAACTATATATATTATTATAGAATCAACCTCAACCCTGTATAGCTAACTCCCGCATTACTGCATATAGAGTGTCTATGGTTACTCCAAATAATATATATAGATGCGTCGATATGATATGTCAAAACCTTGTATACGTGTCCCGATATTTGAAGTGCGTAAAATAAATAATAGAAATTAAATGACGATAATTAAAGTGCGTAAAGTAAATAATAGAAATTAAATGACGATAAATAAAGTGCATAAAGTAAATAACAGAAATTAAATGACGATAAATAAAATTGCGAGAATGTAAATTGCGATAAATAAAGTGAAATCAGTTAGCTGGGAACAATTAGTTAGGAACAGTTAGCGTGGATTCTTAACAAAATTTCTCATAGTTAATTTGTTTGTTTCTAACAAATTTTATTTTGTCCAATGTTTTCTTCATTATGCCACTTGTTGGATTATGATAAATCAAAATCCAAATATGAAATTGGATGAATGTGGTTATTCTGTGGTGAACGGATTTGTATATCGGTGGACGTAAGTAGGATAGTAAACGACTGTTGAATTAGATTCGAAGAATGTACAGTGTAACTTATTAATGTGAAATCTAAATATTCCTCGGGTATTACCTACCCGTTAAAATATTTTCACCGTTAACAGTTTGTACACAAGAATTTTTTTTTTTAATTTCAATCTTTATGAAAATATATATACATATATATCTTCTTCAGATGTAATCATGGATTTAATGAGTCAATATGATATTAAACTCATTTGATTTACCGTTGGAACAAGAATATATAATCTCTAAAACATTAGAGATTACATAATCGCCATGTCGAACGAAGATAAATGATGTAGAACGATACGTAGAACGATAATTGTACTCAAGGTATAGAATGAGACGTCGAGGCATGGGTTGTTGATGGCACTGGTGTTGTTATTGATGGTACTGTTGGTGCCGGTGATGTTGTTGAAGCTGGTAATTTTTGCACCATATTCTCCAGATTGATTACTCGAGCGCGAAGTTCGTTGACTTCTTCTATTATTCTGGGATGATTGTCGGTCGGTACAAGCGGATGAATAAGGTTTAGAATTTTAGATAGAATACAATCGTGGTGAGATATTCGGGAAATGGGGGTGAAAATGGTGTTTCGGACTGGTTCACCGGTAAGTGCTTCAGGTTCATTGCCAAGAGGTAAATTCGGTTGGTGGGTGGAAAGGATCGCCTTCCTCTCGTCTCCATCGTTTAAGTCGACTACGAACCCATCAGATGAATTGGGGATGATTGATTGGTTGATTCATTCTGGTGACGTTGCCTCCGGAGCTTAGGTGAACATCCATGTCGGAATAGCTGTCGGAATAACTATCGAATTAGCTATCGAAGTCTGAGGGACTCGAACTGGTTGAGGGATTCATCTCGTACGATCAGATGAAGTATTTTCGATAAGAAACAGATTATAGGATGTAGATTAGTACCCTGCAATACATAATTTACATATGCATATACAATACTAAAATCCCATATGTTACGGAGGAATCTACGGAAGTTGTCAGACAAAGTTTACAGTACAAGATATGCTAAGATATGAATTAGCAGATACGCTAAGATACGAATTTTGTCTATACACTATTCATGCAATCATTACAGTAAGATGTGTCTAGACTAAGAATGATAAGCAGGTAATTTCCTAAGGATGATAAATAGATGATTTTCGACAAAAAAAGATAAGCAAAACTTTTGACATGCAGACACGGTCGAAGTCCAGACTCACTAATGCATCCTAACGACTATCAGTTAGACTCACTAATGCAAGACCTGGTTCGCTAACACCACTGCTCTGATACCAACTCTAACGACCCGTCCTAATCTACAAGGACGAATACATTACATTTGGTTACATTGCGAGGTACTAGACCTCTATATGATACATTTTACAAACATTGCATTCGTTTTTGAAAAGACAATATTTCATTACATCGAAAGTTGACGGCATGCATACCATTTTATAATATATCTAACTATAATTGACTTAATAATAATCTTGATGAACTCAACGACTCGAATGCAACGTCTTTTGAAATATGTCATGAATGACTCCAAGTAATGTCTCTAAAATGAGCAAGTGCACAGCGGAAGATTTCTTTCATACCTGAGAATAAACATGCTTTAAAGTGTCAACCAAAAGGTTGGTGAGTTCATTAGTTTAACATAAATAATCATTTCATAATTTTAATAGACCACAAGATTTCATACTTCCATTTCTCATAATCATACGTCCCATGCATAGAGACAAAAATATCATTCATATGGATTGAACACCTGGTAACCGACATTCACAATATGTATATAAGAATATCCCCATCATTCCGGGATCCTCCTTCGGACATGATATAAATTTCGAAGTACTAAAGCATCCGGTACTTTGGATGGGGCTTGTTGGGTCCGATAGATCTATCTTTAGAGTTCGCGTCAATCATGGTATCTGTTCCCTAATTCTTAGATTGCCAGACTTAATAAAAAGGGGCATATTCGATTTCGATCATTCAACCATATACTGTAGTTTCGATTACTTGTGTCTATTTCGTAAAACATTTATAAAAGCGCATGCATTCTCTGTCGCAAAAATATATATTGCAAAAGCATTTAAAAAGGGAGTGACGAAACTCACTATAATGTATTTTGTAGTAAAAATACATATGACGACATTGAACAATGCAGGGTTGGCCTCGGATTCACGAACCTATATCAAGTATTAACACATTATAGTATAAATCAATTAAGTTTATATATTTGTTATGTATTAATTATTCTTATAATATATTATGATACTTATTTGATATTTAATTAATGTTATATCAATAATATTAGTTGAAACATAATTTTTATGTAATATTAGTATATTTTATGTAATAATATATTTACATATATATCTTTTGTTTTGCAAAATTAATAATTGTAGAAATACCTGACTAAGGGTAATAATAATAATACTAATAGTATGATACTAGTAATAATAATGATAATAATGATTATCATACTTATATGGAGATAATAATATTTAAATACTAATAATAACAATCATAATAACAATACTATGAAATGATCATAAATTCTTATTTTAGTAATAATAATAGTAATAATTATATTACTACTAATAATAACAATAATAATAAAAATATTAATTTTATAAATGAGAACTACCTTCAAAGAGCTTTTCTAAAAAAAACTGCCCCAAACAGGGCTCGAACTCGAGACCTCTCGCTCACCCGCAAACACCCTTAACCATTCTGCCATCCATGTTTTTCTGACTTATAAGGCAACCCAAACATATATATCTAGTATTTCTTTCATCTTAGTTCATCATCTTCTTCACCAAGTTTAAATCAAACGGGGGCAAAAACTCAACAACAATCGAACGAGTTTTCATTTATGACTTGTAAACAACATGAAACAAAACAAAAAAATGTGTTCATGATATAAAAAAATGAGAAAAAAAAAAATCCTACTGCTTGCTCGTAGCTAGAAATTTTTTTTTTTTTTCAATTTTCAGTTCGTTTTGGACAATCTTTACAACATGAAACATGTTTCAAATCATTCCTAAAATCTATCAAAATCATCAATTGAACTTAAAACATCAAAACAAGCTCTAATTTCTCCAAGAACAAAACAGTTGACTTTTGACAATTTAACTTTGACTCGCAAATTCGAATTCGTTATTAAGAATTGGAACTTGAGATTTTGCATGAAGTTTAAGTAAATGATTTCTAACAACTCTGCATTTTTAGTTTTTGAAATTTGTTTCGAATTTACGTTAGTGTATATTACTGTGAAGAACTCAAGAACTCAAAAATTGATTTTTAGATTAAGAGTGTTATAGGTTATGATTACAACATGAATTGTGTTGCAAATCATTTCTATAATCTTTATGGATCATCAAATTAACTGGAGATATCAAAATAAACTCAAATTTGATTCAAGAACAATTAGTTGACTTTGAAAACCAAAACTTTGACTCTCAAATTAGAAATTGATAGAAAGAATTGAAGATTGAAAACTTACAGATAGTTTAGATAGACGATTCCTAACAAGACTGCATTATTACATTTTGGAAATTCATTCGAAATCAAATTATGGTGAAAAAGATGAATGTACAGAGTGTCGAGCTTATTTTTGGTTTTCTATCTTTCTCAAATGCATATATCTATATAAGGAATAAATTTTATTCTGTAATGTACCTTGAAATTGACAGATAACAAATTGTAGACAAGAAACAAAAATTGATAAAAGTTGAGAGTGATCTGCAACTGATTTTGGAAACTGTCTGTGTACTATCTTTTTTTTATATATCATTAATATTAATATTAATAATTAATAAATATAAATATATATATTAATACTAATAATTCTTTTAATATTATTAATACAAATAATAATAGTATTATAAATAACAAGAATGATGATATTTATTAATCATAATGTTTATAATAATAATAATATTAATATTAATAATAACATTAATGATAATAATAATACAAATAATACTAATAATAATATTAGTATCGAAAATAACAATAATATTACTAATACAACTAATTCTTAACTTGTAATTACATTTAATATACTAACCTTGCATATCATTAATTATGTAATACTTATTTTATATAATAACACATTTGAATATTTAATATATATATATATATATATATATATATATATATATATATATATATATATATACACACATATTTATTTACACACAATCGTTCGTGAATCATCGGACATAGTCGAAGGGTAAATGTTATCCATGTAAACAATTCAAAAATTCTGATACTCACATTACAGACTTTGCTTATCATGTCGAAATCATATAAAGATTAAGTTTAAATTTAGTCAAAAATTCCCGGGTCGTCACAGGGGGGGGGGGGGTGAATACATTTTTTTAATTAACTTAACAGTTAAAGCAATTTAGTATTTAAGAAAGTAATTTAAATAGAGTCTAAGGTAATTTTCAACGGTTATTCTTTATTGATTGAATCACAAAGAATTACAACTATCCTTGGCGGAATGATAGTTGGTTGATACAGATTATATCTAAGTTATAGCTATCGAGGATATCTTAAAGCTATTACAAGTTTGGACTTCTAAATAAATAAACCCACACCACTAGTTGTTACAATAGTGAATACTTCTATTTATAGTAGTCCTATTATCCATGTAATTATTCTATTATCCACTGGTATATAGATGTCTGTACTTGTGGGGATAACTGCATCAGAGAGCATGCTCTCTTCTTTCCTCTTTGGTAGCTATTTGCAGGAACAGCCCAATTCGGTTTGGCACCACTATTTGATTAAACAAATAGAATGTTGTGTTCCCTAGGCGTTGACAAAGAATAACACATGTCTGCTCATGCGTTAAACTTCTGCATTCCCACGTGATCTTGTAAGGTCACTTGTCAGCCGCCGACGCGTGTCCTTTTCTGTTCAACTTTGTCTTCGACTTCTGTTGAATAGTACAATTGATGTAGACCACTCATGAAACCACTATGCTTGTAATGGAGCATAGCTATCTCGTGTAGTAAGCTGCTTTCCAGCCATGCTGGTTCTTCTATGCTGAGTCACTTGATATTCTTGAATTTCAGGGTACGCATCCTATGCTAATTGAAGAATACTCTCTACCTTGTGCTGGTAGACTAGGCAACAAACTAAACACTCGACACAACATTATTTGCTGTCTATACATAAATAAACCTGTGCTGGCTGCACATAACATTCTAGTGTACATATCTGCTGTTTTGTCATAATTAAATCCTTAATTACATTGGGGACTCAACAAAACTATTTCCAATGACATCAACCCTATAGGAAGTCTTGCTCGTAGCGCCTTTCTCTAATCATCGTACGAAAATGGATATAATCTTTAACCAAAATTGTTTTATCACATAGGCTACATAATTCAGCATAATTATGTGGCAAACGTAATGTGTTCAAAAATGTGTTCTGCGATCATGAATTATTATCAAAACGAAACTATAGTCAAATGTATTAGCATTTAATACTAAATTTTAAAACAAAAACAATAATAGAGTTATAGATTGAGAGATATCAAAAAGTGTCACTAAATAATTAAACCATTAAACCAAGATGTCGCAAAACGTGTAAGGATCTGAGGCTAGTGGGGTTATATTAACCTCAAAAAGATTCTAAATGTACCTAAATTCAATGTTACATAAATAACAAGTATGAAAATGGTATTTAAATATGCATAAAAACTCAAATGCAAAGGTAATAATTATCAAAAAATCTGAGAGTTAAAAATTCACCTTTTAAAATAGCAAAATGACTTTTTCGGCGTTGAAACTATTTCAAATGGCAGCAACCCTGTAGAAAGTCTTGCTCGTAGTGCCTTTCTCTAGTCATCGTGTGAAAATGAATCCAATCTTCAACAGAAATTGATTTATCACATTGGCCACATAATTCAGCATAATTATGTGGCAAACGTAATATGTTCAAAAATGTGTTCTGTGGCCATGAATTATTATTGAAACCAAACTATAGTCAAATATATTCGCATTTAATACAAAATTTTAAAACGAATACAATAATAGAGTTATGGATTGAGAGATATCAGAAAGTGCACTAAATAATTGAACCATTAAACCAAGATGTTGCAAAACGTGTAAGGATTTGTGGCAAGTGGGGTGATATTAACCTCAAAAAGATTTTCAATGAACCTAAATTCAATGTTACATAAATAACAAGTATCAAAATGGTATTTAAATATGCATAAAAAATCAAATGCAAAGGTAATAATTATCAAAAAAATATGAAAGTTCAAAATTCACCTTTTAAAAATAGCAAAATGACTTTTTCGGTGTTGAAACTATTTCGAATGGCATCAACCCTTTAGGAAGTCTTACTCGTAGTGCCTTTCTCTAATCATCGTGTGAAAATGGATCCAATCTTCAATCGAAATTGATTTATCACATTGGCCACATAATTCAGCATAATTATGTTGCCAACGTAATGTGTTCAAAAATGTGTTTTACCGCCATGAATTATTATCGAAACGAAACTATAGTCAAATATATTCGCATTCAATAAGAAATTTTAAAACAAAAACAATAATAGAATTATGGATTGAGAGATATTAAAAAGTGCCACTAAATAATTGAACCATTAAAATAAGATGTCGTAAAACGTGTAAGAATTTGTGGCTAATGGGGTGATATTCACCTCAAAAAGATTCTAAATGTACCTAAAGTCAATGTTACATAAATAACAAGTATCAAAATTGTATTTAAATATGCATAAAAATTCAAATGCAAAGGTAATAATAATCAAAAAAATCTGAAAGTTCAAAATTCACCTTTTAAAAATAGCAAAACGACTTTTTCGGCATTGAAACTATTTCGAATGGCATCAACCCTATAGGAAGTCTTGCTCTAAGTGTCTCTCTCTGATCAGTGTACGAAAATGGATCCAATTTTCAACCGAATTTGTTTTATCACATCGGCCACATAATTAAGCATAATTATGTGGCAAACGTAATGTGTTCAAAAAACTATTCTGCGGACATGAATTATTATTCAAATATATTCGCATTCAATACGAAATTTTAAATAAAAAACAATAATAGAGTTTTGGACTGAGGGAGATATCAAAAAGTACCAAAAATAATTGAACCATTAAAATAAGATGTCGCAAAACGTGTAAGGATTTGTGGCTATTGGGGTTATATTAACATAAAAAAGATTCTGAATGTACCTAAATTCAATGTTACATAAATAATGAATATCAAAATGGTATTTAAATATGCATAAAGTTCAAATGCAGAGGTAATAATTATCAAAAAATATGAAAGTTCAAAATTCACCTTTAAAAAATAGCAAAACGACTTTTTCGGCGTTGAAACTATTTCGAATGGCAGCAACCCTTTAGGAAGTGTGGCTCGTAGTGCCTTTCCCTAGTCATCGTGCGAAATTGGATCCAATCTTCAACCGAAATTGATTTATCACATTCACATAATTCAACATAATTATGTGGCAAATGTAATGTTTTCGCGGCCATGAATTATTATCGAAACGAAACTATAATCAAATATATTCGTATTCAATACAAAATTTTAAAACAAAAACAACAATAGAGTTATGGATTGAGAGAAGTCAAAAAGCGTCACTAAATAATTGAACCATTAAACCAAAATGTCACAAAACGTGTAAGGATTTGTGGCTAGAGGGGTGATATTCACCTAAAAAAGATTCTCAATATACCTAAATTCAATGTTACATAAATAACAAGTATCAAAATGGTATTTAAATTTGCAAAAATAATTCAAATGCAAAGGTAATAATTATCGAAAAATCTTAAAGTTCAAGATTCACCTTTTAAAAAAAGGAAAATGACATTTTCGGCATTGAAACTATTTCGTATGGCAACAACCCTTTAGGAAGTCTTGCTTGTAGTGCCTTTCTCTAGTCATCGTGCGAAAATGGGTACAATTTTCAACCGAAATTGATTTATCACATTGGCCACGTAATTCAGTATAATTATGTGGCAAACGTAATGTGTTCAAAAATGTGTTTTGCGGCAATGAATTATTATTGAAATGAAACTATAGTCAAACATATTCACATTCAATATGAAATTTTAAAACAAAAAAAATAATATAGTTATGGATATAGAGATATCAAAAAGTACCACTAAATAATTGAATCATTAAAATAAGATGTCACAAAACGTGTAAGGATTTGTGACTAGTGGGGTGATATTCACCTCAAAAAGATACTAAATGTACCTAAAGTCAATGTTACATAAATAACAAGTATCAAAATTATATTTAAATATGCATAAAAATTCAAATGCAAAGGTAATAGTTCGAAAAATCTAAAACTTCAAAATTCACCTTTTAAAAATAGCCAAACGACTTTTTGGGTATTGAAACTATTTCCAATGGCATCAACCCTATAGGAAGTCTTGCGGGTAGTGCATTTCTCTAATCATCGTACAAAAATGGATCCAATCTTCAACCAAAATTGTTCTATCACATCGGCAACATAATTCAACATAATTATGTGGCAAACGTAATGTGTTCAAAAATGTGTTCTGCAACCATAAATTATTATCAAAATGGATTCAATCTTCAACCGAAATTGATTTATCACATTGGCCATATAATTCAGCATAATTATGTGGCCAACGTAATGTGTTCAAAAAAGTGTTATGCGGTAGTCAAATATATTCGCATTCAATATGAAATTATAAAACAAAAACAATAATAGAGTTATGGATTGGGAGATATCAAAAAGTGCCACTAAATAATTTAACCATTAAAACCAAGATGTCGCAAAATGTGTAAGGATTTGTGGCTAGGGGGTGATATTAACCTCAAAAAGATTCTCAATGTACCTCAATTCAATGTTACATAAATAAAAAGTATTAAAATAGTTTTTAAATATGCATAAAAATTCATATGCAAAGGTAATAATTAGCGAAAAATCTGAAAGTTCAAAATTCACCTTTTAAAAATAGCAAAATGACTTTTTCGGCATTGAAAGTATTTTGAATGGAAGCAAGCCTTTAAGAAGTCTTGCTCGTAGTACCTTTCTCTAGTCATAGTGCGAAAATGGATCCAAACTTCAACTGAAATTGTTTTATCACATTAATTATGTGGCCAACTTAATGTGTTCAAAAACGTGTTCTGCGGCCATGAATTATTATCGAAATAAAACTATAGTCAAATATATTCGCATTCAATACGAAATTTTAAATCAAAAATAATAATAGAGTTATGGATTGAGAGATATCAAAAAGTGTCACTAAATAATTAAACCATTAAACCAAGATGTCACAAAACGTGTAGGGATTTGTGGCTAGTGGGGTGATATTAACCTCAAAAAGATACTCAATAATAACACCCTGAATTTTAATACATCAGAAAGTGTCACCAAAAAGTGTTCTCTGAAAGTGTAAGGAAAAGTCTACTTATACTTGTGCATTTTCAGATTTTACAACAGAATCAGGATCAGACAACTTCAGTCCCTGAACTTCAAAATAAAATATGTTTCCCAGGTCTGAGCCACTTTGGGGGTTATAAAGTGAGCTGATGGTGAAGTATGTGGAAACTGACAGGTTTTGTTTTTAGCTTTGAACCGCGCCACGGGCTATTGAGCCACACCGTGGGCTATAACTGGAGCAGATGCAGATTCATCATTTTAATAAGGGTTTAATGAGGGGCAGTTTCATCTTTTCACATGTGGACGGGTTTTGAGCCACAAAAATGATACAAACCTCAACCTTATCTTCATTCTATCCCATCTCATCCACTCAAACACTCTCTTCTTAAGTTAGACAGAGAAACCCACTTTTAGAGAGAGGAAGCTCGATTTGGAGAAGAAGAAGCTTGATTCGGGTGAAAGCTCGAGAGTTAAAGTTGTTCACCTCGTTCCTAGCTACATTTTGGTAGTGGTGGTAAGTTCTAACTTCGATTTTCAATTATTTGATTTGATGTTCCTGTTAGGGTTTGAGCTTAAAGGTTCTTGAGAAAACCCACCTAGCTCTTTAATGGAAGTTAGGAGCTAGTAATCGGGTTTAATATTGTTGTTGGTGGGTTATGGGTTGGAAATCGACTTGGCCATGTTTAGGGCTTGTAAATCAGGTATAATTACTAGTGTTAGTGATTATGGAAGTGTTGGTACCCATTTGGGTGTATTTGGAAGACTAATTTTGAAACGGGTAAAAATTAGGGTTTGCAGGTGATTTTGAGAAAGATAATTGTTTAACACTTACGATTTGGTTTAATTGGCATATTAGGACCATTTTCACTAGTGTTAGTGATTATTGGTTAGTTTGGGCACAGTTTGTTCTTGGAAGTGCAATTGGGTTAAAATTGCATTAAGTGTCAATTTGGGTTGGTTTGTAATCCACCCTAATTGTGTTGTTTGTTATGTGATAAATTGAATAGGTACTTTCCATTGACGTGTTGAGGATTATTCGATTGCATTCATCAATGTGCGAACGTAAGTGAAAATATATTATATGCGTATGTATGCATATGATGGGTGCGGGTGGGGTAGAGTGATGTGTGAAATGATGGACTCTATAAGTTTTGGGTCTACGTGGCACGTTTATGCGTTTTGGGTTACCACCCTTGGGGTAGTAAATCTCGTGTGTATCAGATTTACATTGACAAGTAGGTCAACCCCGTTGATGTTGTTAAGGTGATTTGGGTAGTGATTCTCGTGTAGTTTAGGCTTCACTTGTGAATCGCGTGTGGTTTCAGATTCACGATGCTGCGTGTGATTTCGGACATTCCCATTGTTGTGATGACTTAGGGTAGTGAATCGTGTGTGGTTTCGGATTCACTGGGGCGCGTGTAGTTTCGGCCAAACCTATCGTCATTGAGGTGAAGGTGGTGAATCGCGTGTGGTTTTGGATTCACTGGGCGCGTGTAGTTTCGGCCGACCTTCATGAGTTTAAGGTTAAGGGGTTAACCTTGGGATTTTGGGTAGATGTATATACATATATATATTGTTGTGTTGTAGCTAATCTTATGGATTTGACATGGTGGTACGTAATGTATAGCTTGCTAGTTATACTTGGACGCGGTATGTGTTTATTATTTGTGTTGGTGATACGTATTCATTTTATGCATATGTATGTATATAGTATGTTTATCCTCACTAAGCATTATAGCTTACCCTCTCGTTGTTTACATTTTTATAGATTCGCGTGGAAGTGGTGGCAAGGGTAAGCGCGGGGACTAGTGGACTTTTGTCGGTTGCTTTAGAAGACATGCTTTCGGATTGATTTAGGATTGGGTAGTGTGTCCCCAATCGCCATGCTCAGTCTTTTATTGTTTTTTAAACGAAACGGGTCGAAATTGTCACTTTCATGTAATTATGGGTCGTTGGAGTCCCAAAGGTCGTAATGTACTTTTGTCCTTTAAAACCCGGTAAATTGATATTTGAAAAGCGCTGGTTTTGGGATGGGGATTTATGAATCTCAGTTTGGGCAAAAATGGTTTATCATGTTAAAAATGGGTTGAACTTATCTCCCAGTTATAGAGCTCGTCGCGCGTAGGCCTGCGCGCCGTGCAAATGGCCATTTGCTGGTGGTCAGGTCAGTTGCTAATTTCTGAATTTGTTTCACGTTATAGCGCGCGCTGCGCACCCATATGCGCGCCGCGCATATGGTCTGGCAGGAAATTGATTGTGTTAAAAAAAGCCTGTTTTTTAGTAAACGGTTTTGGGGTTGTTACAAGTGGTATCAGAGTGGTCTAAGGGATTTAGGCTACTTGAGATAGGTGCCTAGACTTAGACTTTTGTGTGTGCTTATTTGTTGCAAGACTTGTAGGAGAATGGGTCAGACTGGAATTTGGTTAGTTCCTTGGCGTGTAGGTGAACTAACTGAGATTGTGGCTTGTATCGTGATATTATTCTTGCGCGTGTTTATATCGTGTAGAGTTTGTGTTTGTGTTCATGTATATCATCGAGCAAGATAGTCGTTGTACTAATGAGTTGAGACGGTGTGTACACGTAATAATGACTAGTTACCATTGTTACGAGTGCAAATCGCGTCTAACAAGTGATGCACGACGGGTGTTAAGCAAGATGGGGGGTGTTGTGTGTGGTTTATTTGCGTTTCGTTATTTGACTGATTTGTAATCTTTAGAATGACGACGAGATGCGGGACTTCAAATGGAGAACAAAGTGACGATGACGAGATGACGGCTAGGATTGAAGTCGTAGTTACGGAGTGAGTGAGTGCGCTTCGGGAAGAGTTTGAAAGGGGGTTTCTCAAACCTCGAGGTGATAGTGAAAAGGAGTTTAGTTACAAGAACTTTAGAATGACTAAACCTCCCATGTACTATGGAGATCCCGATCTGTTAGTGAGTACCGATTGGATCTCGGATGTCGAAGGGTGTTTTCATACAAGTGAATGTCTTTCGGACAAGAAAACGAGAATCGCTACGAGTTTGTTGCGGGGTAATGCGAAGAATTGGTTGGATGGTAAGATTGATATCGTTGGTTAAGAACCATTCATGAGGTTGTCGTGGGACGATTTTAAGAAGGAATTCTTTGAGGAGTTCCGGACGTAAGCCGATTTGACGCGGATGCGTGGTGAGTTGTGAAGTTTGCGACAAGGGTCTATGGACCTAAATACTCTTAGGGCTACCTTTTTTTCTAAGGCTCGATTTTGCCCCGAGTATACTAATAACGATAGGCTGTTGATGGAGGATTTTCGTAATACTTTGAATGATGATTTGCATAGGAAAATTAGCATTGGGGAAGTGGACTCTTTTGCCAAGCTATTTTCCGTGGCTAAGGGTTTTAAATCATATGCTCCTACTATGGTTGGAAATATTTCGGGTGAGAGAAGGGGTAAATTGTATAGAGCTCTGAGCAAGAAAGGTAGGAGTGCTATTAATAGTATGAGTAGCGAAAGGAAAGGAGTGTCGGATACTAGTGCCCCTAGATGTTTCAATTGTGGAGAAAGAGGGCACGAGTGCTGGGAGTGCCCGGTATCGAGAGGTAATGTCATTGTGTGTTTCAATTGCCTTAAAGGAGGACATCGCAAGGTGGAGTGTCCTGAGCTAGCAGTGGCGGGCGTCGCGAGAAGAAGTTCAGGTACTTTCAGCGTGATAATTGTATGCGTACATTTTGTTATAGCATGTTGTGTGTAAGTAAGCCTTAGCTAAACTTTATTCTCCGTTGGAGATAATTTGTAGCGAGCGGTCAGCTTACGTTTACGATTTTGTGTTGCACTCGGTTGAGTGTGTGGTTAATGAGTTATGCCTTGACTCTATTGTGTGAGTCTTATGTTGATTAGGAACTTGGGGGTACTAGGGTCATTAAAATCGCTTGAGTGAGACCCGTAGGACGTAGGTTGTGATAATGTCCTGGTGAGTAGGATACTTATGCGTATATACTGTGATGACCCAGGAATTTCCGACTAAATTTAAACTTAATCTTAATATGATTTCGATACGATAAGCAAAGTATATAATGTTGAGTCTAGAAAATTTTGAAACGATGTTCTTATATTCAATTGACCTTCGACTGCTCTCGACGATTCACGAACAATTAATTATAAATAGATAAGTGTATATGTATATATAAATAATAATTCGAAATATAATTTGAAGTATTATATGTTGTTGTTATTAAAGATTAATAAAATAAAAAATAGGATATTATAATAATTATTATTTAAAGTATATCTCTATATATACATAAAGTATATTAAAAATAAATATTAATAATTGTAATACTCATTTGTTGTTTCGATTGATATTAAGCAAGTTAAATTCAAACTTATGTAATTTTAAAATAAACGGTGTTACGAAAATGAGTTCTATAAATTTTAGGCTTATTAAAAATGTATTTAGGAACTATTTGTTAAGTTTTAACACTTTTTATATTTTACCCATAAATGAGAGGGACAGTTGATGTAATTTTTATCTAATGAATTTAGGATCGAATTTTATACCATAATGACCAAAATAAATAAATAAAGTTAATTTAAAAATATGAGATTTTTCTGAAGACTTTTATCCGCCACTAATTGTCAACGAGATACGAAATAGTAGTCAGTGAAAACTATCGGTAGTATACACCCAACAAATTGTCACGGGATGATAACTGATTACTGCTTTGCTTTTGATTGATTCCATTAAAACAATGAAGATACATATTATTACTATATTATTTAAGTTTACTGTTTTTGTTGGTTACCTTCACTATCCGTAACTTTATATAAATATAAATATAATGATATAGATATTGATATTCACTTTCAATAACCTTTCCTCGAACACTTTGTAATCAATTCATTTTGTTTTGTTGTTGTGCTACTGCTCCATGAAATCCACATTTCATTATCTTATCTTATTTACCCAACTTTCTATCACCACTATATTCTATCTAATTTTTATATATCCATATACTAACATATACCTACATATACAAATATTGCAAACACCACCTTAATCTACTCTATGTAATCGACAAACTAAACCACTTGTGTTCAATTTCTTTTTCCTTGTTTCAGTTGGAATCACTCAAATTTGATCACCACTTGCCATCGACCACAAAAAAAAAAAAAAACAAAACACCTACACCTCCTACTATAATTGTGTTTCGGGTTCAGACCCACACAAGAGAACCACCACCTCTATCATACTCATCGAGCACCACCCAAATTGATCACCTTTCTCTTGTTCTTCTCTTTCTCCAACGACACACTACCATCACCATCTCACCACGACCGCCATCATTATAAAATTTTGCTGCTCGTTTCAAGCTCCACTTTTACTTCAGATGTAACCTGCAACCATGAACCATCAAACCCAACCCCTCATGATACTGTTATGATCAACCTCTTCACCATCTAGTTGATCACTATTCAATCACCACCTTTGTTTTTGGTTTCTATTACTACCATCGACACCCTCGCCACCTTTAATCACCAATCACCGAACCTCCACCACTCTCGTGTTTCCTGTTTCAGTCATCACGAAACACCACCCCACCACAAGCCCTTTTTTGTGTGTGTGTGTGTGTGTGTGTATGTTATTGCTATTTTGGACATTACCGACACTTTCATTCTTATCATTGATGTTAAACTGCTAATGCATGATTCCTTTTTATGATTAGCTGACATTCACTACACAAACTACCCCACTTAATTATTAAGAGGCCTTTTCTTTTATTATATTTATAAACGGAAACCTTACGGCTCGTATAATTACTAGATCAAAAAGAAACGGGTTGCTTAATGTAGGCCTGTGTACATTGGACTTGTAATATTACTTTTGGGTCAAGCTATATAATGGGCTGAGCAATTGAAGATAATGATAATTCTTAGAAAGATATAAACGAGAATATAGATAGACGATATAGACAAATTTAAGGAGATGAAGATCGTAAAATTATAATAATGATAATCGGATGACGATGATGTGATGTTGATGATTATAGTACACGACGATGATGAATGAAGACGATGATGTTATGATGGCGAGGTGATGATGATAATATAAAGTATGATGATTATAATATAAAGTATGATGATGATGAAGATTACGGTTACTATGATGTTGATAAGATGATGATTGTGGTGATGCTAGTAAGAAGATGATAAACAGTCATAGCTAAATATATTTAAGATTTATATGATACAGATGTGAGCTAGTAGCTCGATGGTTTAGGAGATGGGATGATGAGCGAGAGGTCCTAGGATCGAACCTAGCCGGTTGCTTATTTTTTTTCTAATTCTAAAAGGTTGCTGTTGGGCTTGTTCTCTGTTAGGCCATGTTTTTTCCATTGGGCCAAGTTAATACAAACTTCGGTTGGGCTTGAAAACGAAAATACGGGTCATATTTATATCGATGGGATTTAAGTCGGAAAAACATATACGGAGTAATGGTCTTTGGTGTTAGCGAGTATGCGAGAGGTCCTGGGTTCGAGCCTCATCATGGGCAATTCTTTTTAGAGGAGAATTTTAAGGGTATAATCATTTATTTCTTTTTATTTTTATTATTATTATTATTATTATTATTATTATTATTATTATTATTATTATTATTATTATTATTATTATTATTATTATTATTATTATTATTATTATTATTATTATTAGTATTGTTGTTGTTATTATTATGATTATATTATGTATGATTAAGATTATGATATATTAAGATAATCTTATGGACATATAAATAGATATTAACATGACGTACGTAGAAGTATTTGTATGTAATGGAGTAAAGATTGTTATTTAAAATGATAGGTATATGTATAAGTAAACTCTCCATATATATATATATATATATATATATATATATATATATATATATATATATATATATATATATATATATATATATATATATATATATATATATATATATATATATATATATACAAGAACATGATTTAAATGAAAAATATATATATTTTTATATATGATCAATACATATAGGTGTTATTAATAAATATAATAAATATCTTTTACATATATTAATTATAATTTTCTTTTATTAAAAGGTATAAATTTTTGCTGCGTTTGTATATAAGTATGTTTATTATAAATTGAATTGATTTAAAAATATTATGATATTAAAATTTTGAATACTTAAACATATTTATATTAATAAAATTTATAAAGATAACTTAATAATAAATACTAATTAGTTGTTTATCATATATATTACTAATTTAAATAAGTAAAAATATTATATAATTAATATTTGTTTAATTACTACTATAGGTTCATTACATTATTTGATATATATTACTGATATAGGTTCGTGAATCCGAGGCCAATCCTGCATTGTTCAGTTTCGTCGTATGAATATTTTTACTACAAAATATTGTAGAGTGAGTTTCATTTGCTCCCTTTTTAAATGCTTTTGCAATATATATTTTTGGGACTGAGAATACATGCGCTTTTATAAATGTTTTACGAAATATACACAAGTAATCGAAACTACATTATATGGTTGAATGATCGAAGTCGAATATGCCCCTTTTTGCTTGGTAACCTAAGAATTAGTAAACCGATCTACTAATTGACGTGAATCCTAAAGATAGATCTATTGGGCCTAACGAACCCCATCCATGGTTATGGATGCTTTAGTACTTCGATGTTGTTTTATCATGTCCGAAGGATTTCCCGAAATGATAGGGGATATTCTTATATGCATCTTGTTAATGTAGGTTACCAGGTGTTCACCATATGAATGATTTTTGTCTCTATGCATGGGACGTATATTTATGAGAACTGGAAATGAAATTCTTGTGATCTATTAAAATGATGAAAATGAATGATTATGATAAACTAATGAACTCACCAACCTTTTGGTTGACACTTTAAAGCATGTTTATTCTTAGGTACGAAAGAAATCTTCCGTTGTGCATTTGCTCATTTTAGAGATATTACTTGGAGTCATTCATGACATATTTCAAAAGACGTTGCATTCGAGTCGTTGAGTTCATCAAGATTACTATTAAGTCAATTATAGTTGGATATATTATGAAATGGTATGCATGCTGTCAACTTTCGATGTAATGAAAGATTGTCTTTTCAAAAACGAATGCAATGTTTGTAAAATGTATAATATAGAGGTCAAGTACCTCGCGATGAAATCAACTATTGTGAATCGTTTATAAACAATATGGACTTCGTCCGGATGGATTAGGACGGGTCTCTACAGTTGGTATCAGAGTGGTGGTCTTAGTGAACTAGGTCTTGCATTAGTGTGTCTAACTGATAGTCGTTAGGATGCATTAGTGAGTCTGGACTTCGACCGTGTCTGCATGTCAAAAGTTTTGCTTATCATTTTTGTCGGAAATCATCGGTTTATCATCCTTAGGAAAATACCTGCTCATTATTCTTAGTCTCGACACGTTTTACTGCATTGACTGTATGAATAGTGTATAGACAAAATTCATATCTTAGCGTATCTGTTACTGTAGACCTTGCCTGATATCTCTCGTAAATTTCTCCATAATTTAAGGGATCCTGGTACTATATATATCTATGCATATTATGCATTGAGAATACATCCAACTATCAATTGCTGTCACTAAACTCTTCATACCAAAAATCTTTTCTGTGATCGCGTAAGATGGCCTCTACGAATCGACCACATTCCTCTGACTCCTTAGACAGCGTGACAGGAGCACACCAACTAATCAACTACCATGATTACTGGATAAAATGGGGGTGGGTTCGCAACATACTCACCCTATGGAGAAGGGAAGAAGGTACTCCATATCATGAACCAAATCTACCACCTAACCTTGGAGTACTTGACCCGCTCACCGGCGAACCTATTCGCAACACCGTTTATACCCTTTTTGCAAGAATTTTTCATCTTGAGGCTACCATTAACAGAACTAGAGAAGATATCCGACCTCTACCTCACACTGATAACCAACCAGGGTTAGTAGAAGAAGTTAAAGAACTCCGAGCTAGAGTGTTACCTTTAGAGAGCATGGTACACAATTTACAAGCACCAGCAGTATCACCAACACCAGTAACATCACCAGCCTCAGCACCAACAGCACTAGTACCACTAATAACATCCGCATCACCAGCTTCGACATCTCATTCTGTACCTCGAGTATAATCATCGTTCTACATGACATTCTACATCATTTATCTTCGTTCGACATAGCGATTATGTAATCTCTAATGTTTTAGAGATTATATATTCTTGTTCTAACGGTAAATCAAATGAGTTTAATATCATATTAACTCATTAAACCCATGATTACATCTGAAGAAAATATATAGGTATATATATTTTTTTCATAAAGATTGTAATTAAAAAAAATTCTTTCGTACAAACTGTTAATGGTGAAAATATTTTAACGGGTAGGTAATACCCGAGGAATATTTAGATTTCATATTAATAAGTACACTGTACATTCTTTCAAATCTAATTCAACAGTCATTTACTATCCTATTTACAACCACCGATATACGTATCCATTCACCGCAGAATAACCCTTTTCATTCAATTTCATATTTAGATTTTGATCTCTCAGAATCCAACAAGTGGCATAATGAAGAAAACATTGGACAAAAATAAAAATTTGTTAGAAACAAACAAATTAACCATGAGAAAATTTTGTTAAGAATCCACGCTAACAAAATCCTAGCTAACTGTTCCTAGCTAACTGATTACATTTTATTTATCGCAGTTTATTTATCGCAATTTAAATTATCGCAATTTTATTTATCGTCATTTAATTTCTGTTATTTACTTTATGCATTTAATTTATCGTCATTTAATTTCTGTTATTTATTTTACGTACTTTAAATATCGGGACACGTATACAAGGTTTTGACATATCATATCGACACATCTATATATATTATTTGGAATCGCCATAGACACTCTATATGCTGTAATGCTAGAGTTCTCTATACAGGGTTGAGGTTGATTCTATAATAATATATATACTTTGAGTTGTGATCGAGTCTGAGACATGCACACGGGTCACGATACGTATTAATTAATTCAAATATTATAAGAGATATATGAATTATTGGACTGTTAACTGTAGACTATCGACTGTGGACTAATAACATTGGACAATTAAAATGAATTAAAATATTGATTATAACATATGAAACTAAACATTTCTTCAAGTTTGCCACTTGATTTCATCTTAAACCTCATTTGTATCTTGACGATTACGATCTACGTTCAAACCTTTCATGATTCTTGAAAACACCTCAAGCAAGAGAATGAACCAACCGCACTTCATCTACGGAAGGAAAGATTTATGCATATAGCTATGCACCTGAAAAACTCTCGGGAACAGAGTAAACATTTAACACGTAGCTGTGCTAACTCCTTTAGCGTTATTATTACCGAAAATAACTTTTTAATTTCTTTCCAAATTAGCCAAATTTGTCACAGCTTCAACAACTCAACTTCGACTGTTCGTTCAAATAAACCTTATTATAACTTTGATATATACGTTTTCCATTGTTACCGGGAAATCTTTTATATTCTACAATATTACCAACAGACATACCAGCAACCTTGTTGCTCCTTGGTTTAAATCCCTCCGAAAAATCACTATATTTATCTATTGAAGTCTCATCATGTACTCATCCGCATCTTGTAACAAGAAATGCTATACCAATTACCGGGAATCAGCAAATTTGTATTGTGAGTCTCGCAACGTTTCCACATCAATAGTTATATGTATTCATATAACATGTATCTCTTAGAACTATGATCTTCCATTCTGAAATTATAAAAAGCACCCAGTCTGCGAATTAATACTCTGAATTTTGAAAAGTTGAATGAAGTAACAAAAACTGTAAACGACCTCAACAGCCAAAAGTTGATGATAAAAAATTGTATGTTGGCAAAGCTCAGAAAAAGTTTAAAACTGAAAAACTGATTGAGCAAACTACGAAGGAGTCTCTGAACAAATCACAAGGACTAAACTTGTACATTAAGAATCCTGATGATTCTGTTTCTGATGAAATCTTTAGCGAATACCTTGCTTCTGACTCCAAACTCTTGCGAACAAATTTTCTTCACCATCCTTCGATATTAGAAATTTCAAGATATCATCGTATCTTTCATTATAAATATCCTCCATATTTCTGAAGATATTTTCATAACTATTCTTATCTGAAATCATTAATCTCTTCGTGCTATCAGTGTTACATCATATAGAAACTGTTAGTTTCTATATTCTGTAAACTTTTGAGCTTAAAATATGAATGTTATTAAAGTAATGTTGGGAACTGATGCATGAGTTAGTATAATATAATGACAATTGATCAACGTGATTATATTACAGTAAGTCATGCTGAGTTTCCAAATGGAACATGATGATTCACAGACCATAACATCATCATGTGCCATGTTACACGACTCTTACATTCTATCTAATCTATAAACATATCAAGAACAAATTTTCTTGATAGTTAAATCTTTTCTCTTAAATTCTGGTAATTTAACCAATCAAGAGCGTGCTATCACAATTTCTCTCTTAGAACATTAACCACGGTCATTCGAAACTCCATACTTACGAATTCTGGACCGTTACTCGCTTTACTAGAGGTTGAGAAGAGAATAAAAAGGCAAAGATCTCCAAATTATAAGAGGAAATATAAAGTCCAATAACAAAACAGAGATTACAAACCGTGGATGTTAATACGGATAGCAAAATAAATACACGGTAGAAGTAAGAATAGTGTCAAGGTAATAGTAGAAGTAAATAGATTTTTTCGGTGAAAGATTGAAAAGAAGGATGACAGAAATGATAATTAGAAAAATTTTAAGGATTAAAACGGGATTAAGCATTTTCACAATCTTTTGGATGTATGAATTAAGAAAGAAAGTATTGAAATGGTGAAAGTAATGGAACGTAGGAAGTTGATTTATAGTGAAAATATCCGACAGAGCAATCAGGACTAATAACCACATTTAATTATAGAGATACT
Source organism: Rutidosis leptorrhynchoides (assembly GCF_046630445.1). NCBI lineage: Eukaryota > Viridiplantae > Streptophyta > Magnoliopsida > Asterales > Asteraceae > Rutidosis > Rutidosis leptorrhynchoides. The sequence continues at coordinate 138,736,295 of NC_092339.1, forward strand.
AATTTCCTTAATTACCGAAGAATCAAATCTTTTAGATTTCGAAGATTTTCTCCAAATCCCTTAAATTCTAGAAATCCACCGTGATTACATCAAAAGTTAAATCTCGATCTCAATCTTTTGAGACAGCTTCATTCATACGCTTCGAGTAATCAAATTGTTTTATTCATATTACTCAACGGTGATAAAACTTCAATTATCAATTCATATTCGTCATGAAAACATTTTTATTGTTAACCATGACGACCTCACTCAAATTTCGGGACAAAATTTCTTTAACGGGTAGGTACTGTGATGACCCGGGAATTTCCGACTAAATTTAAACTTAATCTTTATATGATTTCGATACGATAAGCAAAGTATGTAATGTTGAGTCTAGAAAATTTTGAAACGATGTTCTTATATTCAATTGACCTTCGACTGCTCTCGACGATTCACGAACAATTAATTATAAATATATATGTGTATATGTATATATAAATAATAATTCGAAATATAATTTGAAGTATTATATGTTGTTGTTATTAAAGATTAATAAAATAAAAAATAGGATATTATAATAATTATTATTTAAAATATATCTCTATATATACATAAAGTATATTAAAAATAAATATTAATAATTGTAATACTCATTTGTTGTTTCGATTGATATTAAGCAAGTTAAATTCAAACTTATGTAATTTTAAAATAAACGGTGTTACGAAAATGAGTCCTATAAATTTTAGGCTTATTAAAAATGTATCTAGGAACTATTTGTTAAGTTTTAACACTTTTTATATTTTACCCATAAATGAGAGGGACAGTTGATGTAATTTTTATCTAACGAATTTAGGATCGAATTTTATACTATAATGACCAAAATAAATAAATAAAGTTAATTTACAAATATGGGATTTTTCTGAAGTCTTTTATCCGCCACTAATTGTCAACGAGATACGAAATAGTAGTTCGTGAAAACTGTCGATAGTATACACCCAACAAATTGTCACGGGATGATAACTGATTACTGCTTTTACTTTTGATTGATTCCATTGAAACAATGAAGATACTTATTATTACTATATTATTTAAGTTTACTGTTTTTGTTGGTTACCTTCACTATCCGTAACTTTATATAAATATAAATATAATGATATAGATATTGATATTGATATTCACTTTCAGTAACCTTTCCTCGAACACTTTGTAATCAATTCATTTTGTTTTGTTGTTGTGCTACTGCTCCATGAAACCCGCATTTCATTATGTTATCTTATTTAGCCAACTTTCTATCACCGCTATATTCTATCGAATTTTTATATATCCATATACTAACATATACCTACATATACAAATATTGCAAACACCACCTTGATCTACTCTGTGTAATCGACAAACTAAACCACTTGTGTTCATTTTCTTTTTCCTTGTTTCGGTCGGAATCACTCAAATTTGATCACCACTTGCCATCGACCACAAAAAAAAAAAAAAACCACCTACACCTCCTACTATAATTGTGTTTCGGGTTCAGACCCACACAAGAGAAGCACCACCTCTATCATACTCATCGAGCACCACCCAAATCGATCACCTTTCTCTTGTTCTTCTCTTTCTCCAACGACACACTACCATCACCATCTCACCACGACCGCCATTATTATAAAATTTTGCTGCTCGTTTCAAGCTCCACTTTTACTCTGGATGTAACCCACAACCATGAACCATCAAACCTAACCCCTCATGATACTGTTATGATCAACCTCTTCACCATCTATTCGATCACTATTCAATCACCACCTTTGCTTTTGGTTTCTATTACTACCATCGACACCCTCACCACCTTTAATCACCAATCACCGAACCTCCACCACTCTCGTGTTTCCTGTTTCAGTCGTCACGAAACACCACCCCACCACAAGCCCTTTTTTGTGTGTGTGTGTGTGTGTTATTGCTATTTAGGACATCACCGGCACTTTCATTCGTATCATTGATGTTAAACTGCTAATGCGTGATTCCTTTTTATGATTGGCCGACATTCACTACACAAACTACCCCACTTAATTATTAAGAGGCCTTTTTTTTTATTATCTTTATAAACGGAAACCTTACGGCTCGTATAATTACTAGATCAAAAAGAAACGGGTTGCTTAATATAGGCCTATGTACATTGGACTTGTAATATTACTTTTGGGTCAAGGTATATGATGGGCTGAGCAATTGAAGATAATGATAATTCTTAGAAAGATATAAACGAGAATATAGATAGACGATACAGACAGATTTAAGGAGATGAAGATCGTAAAATTATGATAATGATAATCGGATGACGATGATGTAATGTTGATGATTATGGTACACGACGATGATGAATGAAGATGATGATGTTATGATGGCAAGGGGATGATGATAATATAAAGTATGATGATGATAATATAAAGTACGATGATGATAATATTGAAATGTCCCGTTCTTATTGATTAAAAACGTTCCATATTAATTGATTTCGTTGCGAGGTTTTGACCTCTATATGAGACGTTTTTCAAAGACTGCATTCATTTTAAAACAAACCATAACCTTTATTTCATCAATAAAGGTTTAAAAAGCTTTACATAGATTATCAAATAATGATAATCTAAAATATCCTGTTTACACACGACCATTACATAATGGTTTACAATACAAATATGTTACAACAAAATAAGTTTCTTGAATGCAGTTTTTACACAATATCATATAAACATGGACTCCAAATCTTGTCCTTATTTAAGTATGCGACAGCGGAAGCTCTTAATAATCACCTGAGAATAAACATGCTTAAAACGTCAACAAAAATGTTGGTGAGTTATAGGTTTAACCTATATATATCAAATCATAATAATAGACCACAAGATTTCATATTTCAATACACATCCCATACATAGAGATAAAAATCATTCATATGGTGAACACCTGGTAACCGACATTAACAAGATGCATATATAAGAATATCCCCATCATTCCGGGACACCCTTCGGATATGATATAAATTTCGAAGTACTAAAGCATCCGGTACTTTGGATGGGGTTTGTTAAGCCCAATAGATCTATCTTTAGGATTCGCGTCAATTAGGGTGTCTGTTCCCTAATTCTTAGATTACCAGACTTAATAAAAAGGGGCATATTCGATTTCGATAATTCAACCATAGAATGTAGTTTCACGTACTTGTGTCTATTTTGTAAATCATTTATAAAACCTGCATGTATTCTCATCCCAAAAATATTAGATTTTAAAAGTGGGACTATAACTCACTTTCACAGATTTTTACTTCGTCGGGAAGTAAGACTTGGCCACTGGTTGATTCACGAACCTTAAGTTCCTTGGATAAACCTACTGGAAAAGAGAAAAATGGATCTAGCTTCAACGGATCCTTGGATGGCTCGAAGTTCTTGTATTAGAATGATAACCTACTATAAGAAACAAAGATTTCTTGAGGTTGGATGATCACCTTACAAGATTGGAAGTGAGCTAGCAAACTTGAAAGTATTCTTGATTTTATGTAACTAGAACTTGTAAAATATATGAAGAACACTTAGAACTTGAAGATAGAACTTGAGAGAGATCAATTAGATGAATAAAATTGAAGAATGAAAGTGTTTGTAGGTGTTTTTGGTCGTTGGTGTATGGATTAGATATAAAGGATATGTAATTTTGTTTTCATGTAAATAAGTCATGAATGATTACTCATATTTTTGTAATTTTATGAGATATTTCATGCTAGTTGCCAAATGATGGTTCCCACATGTGTTAGGTGACTCACATGGGCTGCTAAGAGCTGATCATTGGAGTGTATATACCAATAGTACATACATCTAAAAGCTGTGTATTGTACGAGTACGAATACGGGTGCATACGAGTAGAATTGTTGATGAAATTGAACGAGGATGTAATTGTAAGCATTTTTGTTAAGTATAAGTATTTTGATAAGTGTATTGAAGTCTTTCAAAAGTGTATAAATACATATTAAAACACTACATGTATATACATTTTAACTGAGTCGTTAAGTCATCGTTAGTCGTTACATGTAAGTGTTGTTTTGAAACCTTTAGGTTAACGATCTTGTTAAATGTTGTTAACCCAATGTTTATAATATCAAATGAGATTTTAAATTATTATATTATCATGATATTATCATGTATGAATATCTCTTAATATGATATATATACATTAAATGTCTTTACAACGATAATCGTTACATATATGTCTCGTTTAAAAATCATTAAGTTAGTAGTCTTGTTTTTACATATGTAGTTCATTGTTAATATACTTAATAATATGTTTACTTATCATAGTATCATGTTAACTATATATATATCCATATATATGTCATCATATAGTTTTTACAAATTTTAACGTTCGTGAATCACCGGTCAACTTGGGTGGTCAATTGTCTATATGAAACATATTTCAATTAATCAAGTCTTAACAAGTTTGATTGCTTAACATGTTGGAAACATTTAATCATGTAAATATCAATCTCAATTAATATATATAAACATGGAAAAGTTCGGGTCACTACAAATATAAAGTATGATGATGATGAAGATTACGGTTACTATGATGTTGATAAGATGATGATTGTGGTGATGCTAGTAAGAAGATGATAAATAGTCATAGCTAAATATATTTAAGATTTATATGATACAGATGTGAGCCAGTAGCTCGATGGTTTAGGAGATGGGATGATGAGCGAGAGGTCCTAGGATCGAACCTAGCCAGTTGCTTATTTTTTTCTAATTCTAAAAGGTTGCTGTTGGGCTTGTTCTCTGTTGGGCCGTGTTTTTTCCATTGGGCCGAGTTAATACAAAATTCGGTTGGGCTTGAAAACGAAAATACGGGTCATATTTATATCGATGGGATTTAAGTCAGGAAAAAATATACGGAGTAATGGTCTTTGGTGTTAGCAGGTATGCGAGAGCTCCTGGGTTCGAGCCTCGTCATGGGCAATTCTTTTTAGAGGAGATTTTTAAGGGTATAATCATTTATTTCTTATTATTATTATTATTATTAATATTATTATTATTATTATTATTATTATTATTATTATTATTATTATTATTATTATTATTTTTAATTATTTTTATTATTATTATTATTATTATTATTATTATTATTATTATTATTATTATTATTATTATTATTATTATTATTATTATTATTATTATTAGTATTGTTGTTGTTGTTGTTGTTGTTATTATTATGATTATATTATGTATGATTAAGATTATGATATATTAAGATAATCTTATGGACATATAAATAGATATTAACACGACGTACTTAGAAGTATTTGTATGTAATGGAGTAAAGATTGTTATTTAAAACGATAGGTATATGTATAAGTAAACTCTCCATATATATATATATATATATATATATATATATATATATATATATATATATATATATATATATATATATATATATATATATATATATATATATATATATATATATATATATATATATATATATATATACAAGAACATGGTTTAAATGAAAAATATATATATTTTTATATATGATCAATACATATAGGTGTTATTAATAAATATAATAAATATATTTTACATATATTGATTATAATTTTCTTTTATTAAAAGGTATAAATTTTTGCTAAAAATTAAATTAAATACGTTTGTATATAAGTATGTTTATTATAAATTGAATTGATTTAAAAATATTAGGATATTAAAATTTTGAATACTTAAACATATTTATATTAATAAAATTTATAAAGATAACTTAATAATAAATACTAATTAGTTGTTTATCATATATATTACTAATTTAAATAAGTAAAAATATTATATAATTAATATTTGTTTAATTAATACTATAGGTTCATTACATTATTTGATATATATTACTGATATAGGTTCGTGAATCCGAGGTCAACCCTGCATTGTTCAGTTTCGTCGTATGAATATTTTTACTACAAAATATTGTAGAGTGTGTTTCATTTGCTCCCTTTTTAAATACTTTTGCAATATATATTTTTGGGACTGAGAATACATGCGCTTTTATAAATGTTTTATGAAATAGACACAAGTAATCGAAACTACATTATATGGTTGAATGATCGAAGCCGAATATGCCCCTTTTTGCTTGGTAACCTAAGAATTAGTAAACTGATCTACTAATTGATGCGAATCCTAAAGATAAATCTATTGGGCCTAACGAACCCCATCCATGGTTGCGGATGCTTTAGTACTTCGATGTTGTTTTATCATGTCCGAAGGATTTCCCGGAATGATAGGGGATATTCTTATATGCATCTTGTTAATGTCGGTTACCAGGTGTTCACCATATGAATGATTTTTTTCTCTATACATGGGACGTATATTTATGAGAACTGGAAATGAAATTCTTGTGGTCTATTAAAATGATGAAAATGAATGATTATGATAAACTAATGAACTCACCAACCTTTTGGTTGACACTTTAAAGCATGTTTATTCTCTGGTACGAAAGAAATCTTCCACTGTGCATTTGCTCATTTTAGAGATATTACTTAGAGTCATTCATGACATATTTCAAAAGACGTTGCATTCGAGTCGTTGAGTTCATCAAGATTATTATTAAGTCAATTATATTTGGATATATAATGAAATGGTATGCATGCCGTCAACTTTCGATGTAATGAAAGATTGTCTTTTCAAAAACGAATGCAATGTTTGTATAATGTATCATATAGAGGTCAAGTACCTCGCGATGAAATCAACTATTGTGAATCGTTTATAATCGATATGGACTTCGTCCGGATGGATTAGGACGGGTCTCTACATATACTGTACTTGTGGTGTTGGTTAGTGCTATCCATCAGGGTTCACTATAGTGTAGCAGGGCGCGATGTTACACTACTCGTTGTGATCGAGGCCAAAAGAGCGTGTGTTGACGGTTAGTGGTATCCGTCATGATTCACTATAGTGTATCAGGGTGCGATGTTACACTACTCGTTGAGTAATTGAGGCCGAAAGAGCGTGGATGCGATGTGGGTTTAAGTTCTCGTGTTCGGTACCACATCGGGTTGGCATGTGATATGGGTTTAAAGTTCGAGCGTTCGATACCATATCATCATGTGTGCATGGGCGAGTAAGGTGGGTTTAAGTTTGCGAGTTTGATACCACCTAGGGGTTAGTGTTATAAGACGTATGTACACTTTCGGTCATTGTGCGAGTGCCAGCGGTCATTGTGCGAGTACCGTTCCCTTGTGTGCGTGTGTTATTGGGTTAGTGTGTACCAGGTGTTTTATCACCTTACAAGGGTACGTGACGTGTGATCGTCTTATCTAGAGTGTTGTGTCTTGATGCTGGTTGTGAGTGAGGTGGCGAGTGACTTCCTGGCGTAAGGATTCTCTCTTCGTTAGCCAGTTGATATAGTGTGGTGAGTGATCCCGTGAGATTTCACTCTTCGTTGACCACGATTACAGTTTGATGTGTATGTGGCGAGTGTTATTCACTCTTCGTCGGCCACTTTTGAGTGTGAGTTATGTGGTGAGTGTTGTACACTCTTTGTCGACCACTTTTCCTTGTGTGTATACGTGGTAGTGCCATTTTGGGAGGCGCTTTCGCCAACCACGTAAGTGTGCGAGTAGAGTCATGGTTGTTGACTAGATTTGATGTGAGAGTAACCGTGTTAATGGTTATGATGAAATTGGAAAGGGTGTAAGTCTTGGTGTTTCCAAGCATCACCTTAGTGATGAGTGGAAGGATTTCTAGGCTATCTATGCGACCTATGTGTATGGTGACTGGCGGGTGTCGCTAGAAAGTTATGGGTGTTGGGCCGTAAGGTTCGTTGGATTTGTGTGACTTTGAGTAGTCAGGTGACGTGTGACACCGAGAGTAGACCCCGTAAGGGTCGAGCTCTTGAGACTCGATGGTAGTGATGCGAGTTGCATAACACTGCCTCAGGTGTCTCCTTATACCTGCTAGTGAAATGCTTCACTCCGATGGTGTGGTTACCTTGTACTTGCGTACCGGTGAGAAACCCGAAGATACAACTGTGGTTATCATGGTGTTTAGCGGGCGTTAACGTTTGACCGATTTGAAAGGTCAAGGTTCGAGTACCTTGTTGTAAGCCCGCGAAGAATTGTTGAGTATGACCGACGCCGAGACCGGTCATGTGTGTTGTGGAATTCTGAAATTCCGCAAAATGTTATCATCTTGGCATTGAAAGTATAGGTTTAAAACCCTAAGTGGGGGAGTATGTACCTGGAGGGTACGGTATTGCCTCGGTTTGGTAGGCATGTTCGAGCGGTTTGTTGGAAGTCATCCCATTTGGTGAGCGAACTCGGGATGTAGAGTATTGATTTTGACTGTCTCGTGTAGAGATATGTTAGTGTAGAGCGTGTTCAAGAGTAAGTTCTTTAGAGTATTGAGGACTTGTACGTGCGAGAAGTGACAAGACCATCCTTAATGAACGATCGAAACGATGTTCACATGGTAATGGTGGACGAGTTGGGAGTCGTGTAAGGTTGCGTGTCGGTTGGAGTCGCCGAGGAGCATGTGGGAAACTCCATCACCCTGTGCGTGGTGTGGATGACTCAAATTAGTTGACGGTTGGTGAGGATACTCTAGAGTGTGCCAAAGAATCATGGAGGATAGTTGTGTGATTGGAACGTTACGTGGCGAGAAAGTGTGACCGATAGGATGCAATGGTGGCATCAAGGGGGTGTAGAGTTGTGTGAGAACTCAATATGTTGAAGAAACTTTCCTTGTTCGCGATGAGGTTTAGATAACGAGGACACGATCTAGTTTAAGTGGGGGAGAGTTGTAAAACCCTGAATTTTAATATGATAATGCTAAAAATGAACATATATTTCATAGCATTATTCCACAAGAAAGACAAGCTTTTAGTTGCAATTGTTCTATTTACAAGTGATATTCATTTAAATATTAAAAGGTGAAGACAAAAGACAGATTCGACGAATTGAAGACGCAAACGACCAAAAAGCTCAAAAGTACAAAATACAATCAAAGAGGTTCCAATTATTGATAAGAAACGTCTCGAAATTACAAGAGTACAAGATTCAAAACGCAAAGTACAAGATATTAAATTGTACGCAAGGACGTTCAAAAATCCGGAACCGGGACCAGAGTCAACTCTCAACGCTCGACGCACCGGACTAAAAATTACAAGTCAACTATGCACATAAATATAATATAATATTTAAATAATTCTTATAATTATTTATATATTATATAAATAATAAAAATCCGTTGGCAAGAAAGACTCCAAAGTTGGTGAGCTGGAATTTCAAACTCCGCGACTCGCGGAGTTTGAAGGCAGAAAAGGCCGCGAGTCGCGGAGACCCCCTGAACTCAATTCCCTATAAAAGCAAACGAATTCTGATCATTTTCATATCCTAAAAAAAATTCAATCTCTCTCTCAATATATACGTAAATATATATATATATATATATATATATATATATATATATATATATATATATATATATATATATATATATATATATATATATATATATATATATATATATATATATATATATATAATTTATATTTTAATTTTAATTTTAATTTTAAATCCTAATAATAAGGGTATGTTAGCGAATGTTGTAAGAGTGTAAGTCGAAATTCTGTCCGTGTAACACTACGCTATTTTTAATCATTGTAAGTTATGTTCAACCTTTTTACATTAATGTCTCGTAGCTAAGTTATTATTATTCTTATTTAATCCGAAGTAATCATGATGTTGGGCTAATTACTAAAATTGGGTAATTGGGCTTTGTACCATAATTGGGGTTTGGACAAAAGAACGACACTTGTGGAAATTAGACTATGGGCTATTAATGGGCTTTATATTTGTTTAACTAAATGATAGTTTGTTAATGTTAATATAAAGATTTATAATTGGACGTACCCATAAATTACCATATACACTCGATCGGACACGATGTTCGGGGTATTTATATGTACGAATAATCGTTCATTTAACCGGACACGGGAATGGATTAATAGCCACTAGAATAATTAAAACAGGGGTGAAATTATGTACAAGGACACTTGGTATAATTGATAACAAAGTATTAAAACCTTGGGTTACACTCAGTCGACATCCTGGTGTAATTATTAAACAAAGTATTAAAATCTTGTTACAGTTTAAGTCCCCAATTAGTTGGAATATTTAACTTCGGGTATAAGAATAATTTGACGAGGATACTCGCACTTTATATTTATGACTGATGGACTGTTATGGACAAAAACCAGACGGACATATTAAATAATCCAAGACAAAGGACAATTAACCCATGAGCATAAAACTAAAATCAACACGTCAAACATCATGATTACGGAAGTTTAAATAAGCATAATTATTTTATTTCATATTTAATTTCCTTTATTTTATATTTAATTGCACTTCTAATTATCGCATTTTATTTTATTGTTATTGTATTTAATTGCACTTTTAATTATCGTACTTTTAATTATCGCAAGTTTATTTTATCGCACTTTTATTTATCGCAATTTCATTATCGTTATTTACTTTACGCTTTAAATTTAGTCTTTTATTTATTTAATATTTTACATTTGGTTTTAACTGCGACTAAAGTTTTAAAATCGACAAACCGGTCATTAAACGGTAAAAACCCCCCTTTATAATAATAATATTACTTATATATATATTTGTATTTTTATAAAAGTAAACTAATATAGCGTTAAGCTTTGTTTAAAGATTTTCTCTGTGGAACGAACCGGACTTATTAAAAACTACACTACTGTACGATTAGGTACACTGCCTATAAGTGTTGTAGCAAGGTTTAAGTATATCCATTCTATAAATAAATAAATATCTTGTGTAAAATTGTATAATATTTAATGGTATTTCTTTGTAAAATATAAGCTATTTTATATACACCTCTGCTTTGACATCAAGTTATTTTTGGCGCCGCTGCCGGGGACAATCTAGCTTAAAAGCCGGAAGCGTAACGCTAAATTTTAAAAAAAAAAAAATTATTTTTAGTTTACTTTTATTAAAATACGCTTTTGTAAAAATACGTTTTTTTAATTATTCGAAAATATAAAAAGAAAAACAAAAATATAAATATTTTTAAGATTTTGTTAAATATTTAAGTTTTATAAAGTTTCTTTATTTTTATTTTATAAAAATATAAGTTTTATTTAAATATTTTGTGTTTATTTAAAATATAAAAGCAAAAACCGAAAAAAAAAGTAAAACGCGTCGAATTTTAATCAACCTGTCATCTGAAATTTGGAACCCCGCGACTCGCGGAATTTGCAGCTTCGAATACCGCGACTTGCGGAGCCACTCTGACACGCCGACAGAAACCCTAATCAGGCATTAAATACGGGGTAATTATTAATTATTATTATTATTAACCCTAATTACTTATTATTATTATAATTAGTTTTAAGTTTCTTTTTATTTAATTTATATATTTAGTTAAATTAGTTTAATTAATGTAAAATTAATAGTTTTAATAAATAAATATTATAAAAATAATATTTTTATAAAAATTGTACTTTTTACAACTTTTTGTATATTTTTATATTTTATCCCTTTTTAATTGTTTTAGCGTAATATTTGTGTTTTTCGCTAGTTTTTAGTGTTAAACTTAGTTTTTGCTATAGTTATATTTTTATTTCTAGATTTTTAGGCTTTGCCGTAAAATCCCTTAAGTGCTTTTTCTTTAGACTAAGATCTAGGTGCTTTAGAATTTTGCGACGCCTTTTTAAGTTTTAGTTTTTTTTTTAAGTTATTGCCATTTGGGATATAGTTTTACTTGTAAGCTTTAATATTTTTAGACGCCTTTTACCTATGTATCAATTATCATTCCAATTAGTAATCTCAATTTGCGATTATAATTTTAAGTTAGTGATAGTAATAAGGTTGGGTTAGTTGAGTGTTTTTAAGTTCTATAAGTCACTCTTTTTCTTTCTTATTTTTATTTTTTCGATCTTTTTCCGATACGCTCTTTTTCTTTCTTATTTCTCGCTATTCTAGTTTTAGGACATAGATTTTTATTCTATTTCTTATCTAAATTTCTTTAAATTACGAAAATTTATTTTAAGTGGTTAAATTGATAGACATCAAAATTTTCTGGTTCGTAGTAATAGTTGGATTTGTATGTGGACCGGGTTATTGGAGCCAAACAGTCCTCAATTATATTGAGACCAAACGAATCCAGCCCCTCTGCTGCATCTTTTGGCTATTCGAAACGTGGGCAAAATCAGAAAAGTCTATTAATTGGATAACTTATATAATTTTTCTTTCCTTTTTAAAAACTAATAGGATATTCAGTGAATGCACCGAGCAATACGTTCACCACCTTTTGTACGTTCACCACCTATAACTCGATCAAGACATTTAGCAAATATTACCGCCGTTGATTTTTCTTTAGAATCGTTATCCAGTCGACCAAGTACTCCAATTCAAATTTCCGATAATCCATTTTTTGAACCCGACCTCACAATTGAGAATCCGGAGAATATTCAAGGACGATTCATAGATCCTGAACCATTAAATTTTACTCTGGAACCACCAATCATTCAAACAGAGATTGTTGAGGAACGAACCATTAAATCAGAATCCTCTAGTGATTCAGATTCAACAAATTCAATTATGGAGAATCTAGAACCTTTAAGTATGGAAGACCGAATGAGAGCTAAACGTACTGGCCAAGGTTACGCAATTACTCATCCAGACATTAATGCGCCAGATTATGAAATCAAAGGACAAATTCTACACATGGTGACTAATCAATGCCAATTTAGTGGTGCGCCGAAGGAAGATACAAATGAACATCTTCGTACCTTTAATAGGATCTGCACACTATTTAAAATAAGAGAAGTGGAGGATGAACAGATATATCTCATGTTATTTCCCTGGACTTTAAAGGGAGAAGCCAAAGATTGGTTGGAATCGTTACCTGAAGGGGCGATCGATACATGGGACGTTTTAGTTGAAAAATTTCTTAAACAATTCTTTCCTGCATCTAAAGCCGTAAGACTTCAAGCAGAAATTGTTACATTCACACAGAAACCGAATGAAACTCTATATGAGGCATGGACCAGATTTGGAAAATTATTAAGAGGATGTCCGCAACATGGTTTAGACACCTGTCAAATAGTACAAATATTCTACCAAGGATGCGACATCACTACAAGGAAGGACATAGATATAGCAGCTGGTGGTTCTATTATGAAGAAAACAGAAACTGATGCTTACAAAATTATTGATAACACTGCTTCCCACTCACATGAGTGGCACCAAGAAAAAGATATCGTTAGATCATCTAAAGCAGCTAGAGCTGATTCTAGCCATGACTTAGATTCCATTTCCACAAAGATAGATGTTGTTGAGAGACGAATGGAAAAGATGACTAAAGATATTCACTCAATACGAATTAGTTGTGAGCAGTGTGGAGGACCACATTTGACAAAAGATTGTCTCAGTATTGAATTAACAATGAAACAAAGAGAGAATATTTCATACATAAACCAAAGGCCTGGAAATAATTATCAGAATAATTATCAACCGCCAAGACCGATTTACAATCAAAACCAGAATTATAATCGAAATATTCCATACAACAACCAACAAGGTCTTAGCAATCAACAAGTATCCAATAATACTTACAACCAGCAAAGACCTAATTTTCAAAACAAACCACCACAACAAACCGATGATAAAAAGCCAAATTTAGAAGATATGATGACGAAGCTAGTTGAAACTCAAACGCAGTTTTTCACATCTCAGAAACAAACTAATGAACAAAATGCTCAAGCATTTAGAAATCAACAAGCTTCTATTCAAAACTTGGAACAAGAAGTAAGTAACCTAGCAAGGTTAATAGGTGAAAGAAAATCGGGAAGTTTACCTAGTGATACAAATGCTAACCCCCGGAATGAAACAGCTAAAGCTATTACCACAAGAAGTGGTACAACACTTAAATCACCTGAAATACCTGTAACTTCTGATGAAACTATTCCTACTCCACAAGAACCACAACCTGAACAAGATAAGGAAAAAGAACCGGTAGTTGAGAAGGTTAACGAAGATAACACAGTTAAGGCTAAACCTTATGTTAAACCATACCAACCACCACTTCCTTACCCGAGTAAAATGAAGAAAGAGAAACTTGAAGCCGAGCAATCCAAATTCTTGGATATGTTTAAATAGATAAATGTAAATCTTCCTTTCATTGATGTGATTTCAGGAATGCCTAGATATGCTAAATTCTTGAAAGATCTAATCTCAAATAGAAAGAAAATGGAAGAACTCTCGGCCGTTACTATGAATGCTAATTGTTCACTAGTGCTGTTGAATAAGATACCAGAAAAACTATCTGATCCAGGAAGTTTCACAATTCCATGTTTTCTGGGTAGTCTTAGTTCAATAGAAGCATTGGCAGACTTAGGTGCTAGTATAAATTTAATGCCGTTTTCACTATATACTAAACTAGACCTTGGAGAATTGAAACCAACAAGAATAAGCATACAACTAGCCGATAGATCACTAAAATATCCTAGAGGGATAATGGAGAACATGCTAGTTAAAGTTGGTACTTTAGTATTTCCAGTAGATTTTGTTGTTCTGGACATGGAAGAAGATTCTCAAGTTCCTCTCATATTAGGAAGACCATTCTTAAACACGGCTAAAGCAATGATAGACGTGTTTGGTAAAAAATTGACCCTAAGTATAGAGGATGAGAGTGTTACCTTTTCAGTTGATAGAGCAATGCAACAACTGCAATCTGCAGATGATACATGTTATTATATTCAAACTATAGACTCACATGCAGAATTATTAGAAGAATTTCCAGAATTACAAGGAACAGGAGAATGTTCTTTAGGAGAAGGTAATGAACCAATTGATGAAGTTGAAATGTTAGCTAAACTTATAGCTAATGGATATGAACCAACAACAGAAGAAATTCAAATGCTAAAAGAAGAAGACAGATATCGATATAAATCATTGATAGAAGAACCTCCGAAATTAGAGTTAAAGCCACTTCCAAACCATTTGGAATACGCTTATTTACATGGTGAATCTGAATTACCTGTAATAATATCGTCTTCTCTTACTGAAAAAGAGAAATCACAACTCATTTCTGTGTTGAAAGCTCATAAACCTGCCATTGCATGGAAGATTCATGATATTAAAGGAATAAGTCCTTCGTATTGCACACATAAAATCCTTATGGAAGAAGGTCATAAAACGTATGTGCAACGCCAACGAAGACTAAATCCTAATATGCAAGATGTAGTTAAGAAAGAGATTATTAAACTGCTAGATGCAGGTTTAATTTATCCAATCTCTGATAGTCCATGGGTAAGCCCAGTTCAATGCGTGCCTAAGAAGGGTGGCATGACTGTCATTACAAATGAGAAAAATGAGCTTATTCCTACTAGGACTGTAACAGGATGGCGTGTGTGTATTGATTATAGAAAATTAAATGACACCACCAGAAAAGATCACTTTCCCTTACCTTTTATTGATCAAATGTTGGAAAGGCTAGCCGGAAATAGTTACTATTGTTTTCTTGATGGATTTTCCGGATATTTTCAAATTCCAATAGCACCCGAGGACCAAGAGAAAACCACATTCACGTGCTCTTATGGTACTTTTGCTTATAAACGCATGCCATTTGGACTTTGCAACGCCCCTGCAACCTTTCAAAGGTGTATGATGGCGATTTTTCATGACATGATAGAAGAATGCATGGAAGTTTTCATGGATGACTTTTCAGTCTTCGGTGATATATTTGAATCATGTCTAGTTAATCTGAAACGAATGCTTATTAGATGCGAACAATCAAATCTAGTACTTAATTGGGAGAAATGCCATTTCATGGTTAAAGAAAGCATCGTTCTTGGTCATAAAATTTCAAAGGAAGGAATTGAATTGGATAGAGCTAAAGTAGATGTAATTGCTAAACTTCCACATCCCACCAATGTTAGAGGAGTTAGGAGTTTTCTAGGGCATGCCGGTTTTTACCGACGTTTCATAAAAGATTTTTCTAAAATTGCCACTCCTATGAATAAACTCCTAGAAAAAGGATGCTCCATTCATCTTTTCAGATGAATGTATCAAATCTTTTAATATTCTTAAAGAAAAACTCACTAATGCACCGATCATGATAACACCAAATTGGAATCTACCGTTTGAACTAATGTGCGATGCAAGTGATTTTGCAATGGGAGCCGTTTTAGGACAAAGGATTGAAAAACGATTTCAACCTATATATTATGCTAGTAAGACGTTACAAGGAGCACAAACAAATTATACAACTACTGAAAAAGAACTCCTTGCTATTGTCTTTGCTTTTGAAAAATTTCGATCATATCTCGTTCTAGCTAAAACGGTGGTCTATACCGACCATTCTGCTCTTAGATACCTATTTTCAAAACAAGATGCCAAACCAAGATTAATCCGTTGGATCTTACTCTTACAAGAATTCGATATTGAAATCCGAGATAAAAAAGGAGCAGAAAATCTCGTCGCTGATCATCTTTCTCGTCTTGAAAATCCCGAATTAGAAGTTCTAAATGAATCGGCCATACAAGACAACTTTCCTGATGAATATCTATTGAAGATAGATTATAATGAAATCCCATGGTTTGCAGACTATGCAAACTACTTAGTTTGTGGATACCTTGAAAAAGGATTATCATACCAAAAACGAAAGAAATTCTTCAGTGATATAAAGCACTATTTCTGGGAAGATCCACATTTGTTTAAAAGTTGTCCCGATGGAATAATACGCCGATGTGTATTTGGAAATGAAGCTAGTAAAATCTTAAACCATTGTCACACAGGACCAACAGGAGGGCATTATGGGCCTCAATTAACAGCAAGAAAAGTTTATGAAGCTGGATTCTATTGGCCTACAATTTACAAAGACGCACACCTTCTTTGCAAATCCTGTGATGCTTGTCAAAGGGCCGAAAAAATAAGTCAACGTGATGAAATGCCACAAAATGTCATTCAAGTATGTGAAGTATTTGACATTTAGGGTATTGACTTTATGGGTCCATTTCCAAAATCTCATAATAATCTCTACATTCTCGTTGCCATTGATTATGTATCTAAATGGGCGGAAGCACAAGCTCTCCCAACTAATGATGCACGAGTTGTAGTCAACTTTTTAAAACGTCTTTTTGCAAGGTTTGGAACACCGAAAGCTTTAATAAGTGATTGGGGTACTCATTTCTGTAATAATCAACTTGAGAAAGTTCTTAAAAGATATGGAGTAACTCATAAAATCTCCACTGCTTATCATCCACAAACAAGTGGACAAGTTGAAAATACCAACCGAGCTTTAAAACGTATTCTAGAGAAAATCGTAGGATCAAATCCGAAGGAATGGTCCATTAAATTGGAGGATGCACTCTGGGATTTTAGAACAGCCTACAAAACTCCAATTGGAACCATACCTTTTAGACTCGTTTACGGAAAAGCATGTCATCTTCCAGTAGAAATTGAACACAAAGCATTTTGGGCTTTGAAGACATGTAATCTTGATTTACATGAAGCCGGACGTCTACGATTAAGTCAACTAAACGAATTAGAAGAATTAAGACATGAAGCATACGAAAATTCGTTAATCTATAAGGAAAGAACAAAGAAATGGCATGATAAAAGAATCAGAAGTTTAAAAGAATTTAAAGAAGGAGACAGAGTTCTTCTTTTCAATTCACGATTCAAGCTATTTCCTGGAAAATTGAAATCAAGATGGTCTGGACCATTCATAGTCAAAAGAGTTTTCCCATACGGAACGATAGAATTAATAAATTCAAATGGGATTGAATTTAAAGTTAATGGTCACAGAGTTAAACATTACATAGATAGTCCGATGGAAGTCAACAAAGAAGTTAATCACAATTTCGATACCACAGCTAACTAAGTGTGGGGAGAATAAAGTCTTTTAAGGATTTTATGTATTTCTGTTAGAGTTAGATTTTCTGTTTTCGTGTAGTTCTCGAAAATGGAACCCGAATGGTCTTTCCCTAGCAGACCCTAAAGAACTAGTCTTCTCCCCCCATTCTGAATTTTTATTTTTTTTAGGAAATGAAGATTGCCTGTGAACTAAACCATGGTCTAATACTACACGCTTTGATCACTAAACGTAATAATGACACACTTCTGAGTGAAATAGTATCAGTAATCAGAGAAAGATTGGACGGAGTAAGAAAAGAATCCAGATGCGAAGATAATAAGTTACAATTTGGTAAAGCAAAATCAAAATCCGCAGCGAAAAGAAGAGCATGACACCTTGAAAGATGTCACAATTGCGGAAAATGGTCACATGGAGGTAAATGTTCAAATAATCAAACCTATTCAAATACCGAATTTGTTACTTTATGCAGAGACGGACCGTTCATATGTTTAGAAGAAAAAACACTGAATGCTCGAGGTTACGCCTATGTAGCCATGGAAAACCAATTAAACCGACTATCTTATGAATGGGATAGATCGTATAACTAAGAATACTATCTCACAGGTAAGTCTGTACAGTTTTTTGTTTTTATTTTTATTTTTATTTTTAACCTTTTGATAATAAACGCTAATTTGTTCGCTATAAAGTATTAAATTGATATTAAATAAAATTAGGTTTGGTGACCGAAATTATTGATACCATACAAAAATTTATTACATAAATGCTAAATTTAACGTTTATTCTTAAGGTATAAATATCTTTAATCAATCAACTTAAAATATTTCAAAAATTCTTCATGAGTTAAATTAGGTCATGGAACCGAAATTACTTTACCGAAAAGAGGGGCGCATATTTTTGATAATATTTGATTGATTAAAGTGGGATAAAAGCCAAAAAGATTTTTAATTTTATTTTTACTTTGTTTTTAAAATTAATATATAAATCTTAAATTAATATTGTAAACTTTTTAAAATCAATATATTTAAGTTTGTCAATATTTGAAAAAATTAATATTTTTAATATAAGTTTGTATGAAAACAAAAATATAATATAAGTTTGGTGTGAATTTATAATATGAATTTTTAATTAAGTTTGGTGTGAATTTTTAATATTAATTTTGAATTTTATGCATTTTAAATTTAAGTTTGGTGTGAATTTAAAAACAAATAATTTACTTTATTTCGCTAAGTTAAAAATATGATTTTTAAAATTCGTCGTAAGTTGAAGACTAGGTCTTTGAACCGAAATTGCTTTATCCGAGGAAGGGACGAGAACTTTTATTATCATTATTTTTAATCTTATTGAATTAAAGTATGCCAAAAACATTAAAAAACCAAAAAATCTAAGCTTTTAAAACAATCGCTTGAACAAGACAAATTTTAAAATTTTGTCGAAGGACGGACTAGGACATCGATCCGAAACGACCTCGTCCTAAATAACAAAGGAAAACAAAATTTTGAATTTATTTTATATTTGTTTTATAAGTTAAGATTTTATTTTTTTTTAAAAAAAAAATATCAAACCCCGCGACTCGCGGAGTTTGAAGGGTCAAACACCGCGACTCGCGGAGGGACCAAAACCCAGAAAAAAATAAAAACGTAAACTGATCAGTCCACACACCACACCACAAAAATACTGCGAAAATAAAACCCGAAAAAAACCGAGAAAACACTCCCAAATTCATAATTTTTCACCGTTAATCATCAAATCTTTTACTAAAATCATGTTAAGAAGGATGCTATCAAGGAATTACTCAAGTAAAACGGTAAATTTCTACACCTAAACACCATTTAATCCGAAAATTGGTGTTCTTGAGCAATTGTATACCCAATTCGATTTTGATGCTTTTTAGTGTAATTATGCTTAAATTGCTTATGTATTATGCTTGTATAACCTAGATTGATGCTATTTAACATGATTAGAAGCCTTAAACTTCAAATTTTGAGTAATCTAGGGTTTGTGTTCTTGAGCAATTTGGGGCTTTTAGATATAAACAGGTTATGGCCAATTTTTGTCATGAATTGTTGCTAAATTAAGTAGTGTAACATGTTTAGGTAGTTAAATGATCCAAACTTTGAGCCTAAACAAGATTTTGAGAATTAAAGCGGACTTTTTCAAATCTTAAATTCATGAACTTGATTTTTGAGAGATAATGCCAATTGAGACTTGTTTAATTGCTAGTAATGATTATTTTGACATGTTATTTCAGTTGAATGCTTATGAACTTGGCGAACATTTTCGTATATGCTTATTTGAAAAAGTGTAGATTTGATAAAAATATGAAAATGAGCTTAAGTTTGATATAAATTGGACATGTTATTGTAATTATTTTGATTGATGATTTTGCTGACACTAATGCATATCTGGATGCACAAAAATTGTGTTTGATGTATTTTGCAGACTGAAAGGGGTGAATCTTCATCCCAAGCTCGCAATGCTCCTCCTGAGAATGCAGACCAATAGGAGGTGGATAACTACTACAAGCAAGATATACCTCATCCAGTAATGAAATTTTCTGATATGCACTTAGAAGATTTGCACCCGAACTTGAGATTTGACAGACGTTGGATAGATTATCCAAAATACCAAAGAGGATTGCATACTCTTCATTCTAAAGCTGTTGAGGTACCTAGGCTCATAGAATGGGGACCATTAGAAGCTGTAGAATTGGCCGGGCCAATTAGGGAATTACTTGCACATAGGTATGGTAATTCTACTTTCAACGATTGGGTACGGTTATTCAACATGCGTAGACCTGTATATAAAGTATGGTGTGAAGAATTGTTGTGTAGTATAGAGTTAAATGATCGGGTAGCTAGTTTAACCGATCGATCTTTTATTAGATTTTTGTTAGGAGGTTCGATGCGACACATGTCTTTACTAGACATGGCTCAGGCCTTACGTATATATACGCCTGAGGAGTTAGCATCTGCCGATTGTAGAGGGTTGATACTAAATGGTAGAAAGATAGACGAAAATTTTGATACGCATGGTGTATGGAGTCAAATGACTAGCCATCACCGATTCAAAGGGGGAAATTACTCTTATTTGGATATAGATAGAGCAGAGTTAAGAGTAATTCATAGATTTTTAGCTAATTCGATTACACAAAGAGGTAAGAATAAGGAAAAGGTAAATGAACAGGATTTGTTTTACCACATGTGTATTCGAGACCTACAAAGCGCTGTAAGTATACCATATTGTGTGGGTTATTATTTATCAGCTATGGTTAGGGGGATGAGACCGCATAGCATAATAGGAGGTGGTATATTTATTACTTTGATTGTTGAATATCTCAATGTGGATATAAGTCGGGGGGGATTATTAATCGAAGAACCAGAACCCCAAGATACAATAGGTTTAAATCTATACCATGGTGCTAAAGTTTTGAAGAGGCAAAATAACGCCGCAGTACGATATAATAGTAGACATCCACAGGTTGAGAGAAACCAACAGCAAGGTAATGTAGGAGGGGGAAATGAAATGGCAGAAATGCAAAGGTTTATAGCTTCACAAGAGTATGAAAATGCTAGACATAGAGCATTTGAAGATTGGCAAGTTCATCAAAACCAAATCATAGCTTATTGCCAACATATAGGTAGAAACTATATTCCTACCCCAACGCCCATATTCCCTCCCTGGTCTATAGAGATGCAACCACCGTATCCTACGTATAACCCAGGAGAAGAATTTTATAGCACATATGGTTATGCATGGAACCCCTTCTGGTATCAGTATCATCCCTAGTCTACTTAGTTTTTTTTTATTTTATTATTTGTAATGTTGATACATTTAATACTTATGTTGGATTTGTATTAGTTTTTATAATTTTCTAAATTTTATTATTAGATTTTAATAATTTTTGAATGTGGGGTAATATACCAAACTTCAAAAATATGTATATATGTTTGCAGTTTATCTTATGTACACAACAGGGTAAAACAACGCATTTTCAAAGACTGGCATTAAGTTCAGCAAAAGCAACTAATTTTGACGACAAGATGCAAAATATATGTGAAATAACAACAAGACGGAATGAACAAATGATATGCACCATTTATCATTCAGCAAGCAAACACAAATATGTTTGGAAACTTTGGTAAAATTTAATCATTTCTACGCTAATCACCCTCAATAATTTAAATTGTTACTGATTTCTTGCAAATGAGGGCATTGCAAGATCTTAAGTGTGGGAAGGGGTTAAATTCTTTCGGATTTTTAATATTTTTTACTTCATACACTTGGTTACCATTAAAAATACTAGTAAAGCAGTAGTTGTATTAGAATCTAGTGATCTCTGATAATAAAGAACAGCCCTAGTCTTATATACTGACTACCCACTTCTAGTAAAATTTTTCAAAATTTTCAACTAAATCTACTCAAAATCATGTTTATACATATTTATGAACGATAAAACTAGGTGTTAACACCGAAATTATTGTTACCTCGGAAATGACATAAATTGAGAAACAAACCAAAATGTTAGAATTCATTTAAGAATGGAATAGAGGAGAACAAAAAGGCAATAAAAAGGAAAATAAAAGCCAATTGTGGGAAAATTTACCAAGTTTTTCAAAACATATATCACATATTTTTGTACAAATGACTGAAAATACTTTTGCTTTGGACTAATCTAAAAATTTTTGCCCGATGAAAGAAAAGAAGAGATGGATCTACACGATGAATCAATTCCATCATTAAAAGGAAGTAAAGTCTTCTGAAAAAGAAACGCGCTTCTTGATTTAGGTCATGAAGTTGTCGTCCAAACCAGCTATAGGTTGACGAAAAACCTAGAAAAGTCATCACTAAAATCAGCAGGAAATCCACGGACCTCAGCATTAAACAGGGTCGCCAAGTGGTCAGATTTATCCTAACCATGAGAAGGATTTATCTCGTACAATGGGGGGCACTGTGCAAATTAGCTTGATAAGACTAATGAATCAGATCCCCATAAAGGATAATCTCCTTAAAGATCAAAAATCAGCTTTTAAGACTGATATTACTCAATTCTAGAGATTGACCTTAAAGATTGAGAATTACAAACTCATGGAATTCGATGATATCTAAACTCGAGCTTGAACGAGAAAATATTTTGATCAAATTATAAACCGATCTGTTTTCTGAATACCCATTTTCAATGCGTTCATTACCATTGAACGTAAAATCCTAGGAATTCACCTGGAATTCATTAGGTCGCCTGAACCAAATCGGGTGTCAACCGTAAGAACGTTGGTTGCATAGCATGGTCGAAGACAGGACCTTGTGCCAGACCGAAAAAATTATAAGGGTGAGCTTTACTATTGCTCCTACAAAGGATAGTAATTGTGTCCGACACGTTAAAAGACCATAATTAAAAGCATGTCAGAGGACATTGCCTTAACAGTTGCTTGTTCAACGCTTTCCTTTACAACCGGACGGTAGTTTATCGAAAGGTAATATACGGAGCAAGTAAACTGGACGTGTTGCTTTCCTAATACAAGGTTAGCAAGTGGGTGACACAAAACCGCAAGTTTTGTGCTAAAATTTTCAAATCTGAAACCCACCAAACCCATAAAAAGAACTTGCAAACACCGGTGAAGGGTTATTCCGGAAAACTTATCTAGGGTAAAAGCTAGATTTAATTTTCAAAAGATCAAATGTTTTCATAAAGATCCAATTTCCTTAAAGGATCTAAATTTTTATAGTCATATGGGACTGTAAACCACAACGTTACTACCATTGTTTATACCGCCGTAAAGAAATCACTGATATACAAAGTGTGAATAATAAAGAAGTGATTCTAGTATTTCAAGACTATATTGCTTGAGGACAAGCAACGCTCAAGTGTGGGAATATTTGATAATGCTAAAAATGAACATATATTTCATAGCATTATTCCTCAAGAAAGACAAGCTTTTAGTTGCAATTGTTCTATTTACAAGTGATATTCGTTTAAATATTAAAAGGTGAAGACAAAAGACAGATTCGACGAATTGAAGATGCAAACGACCAAAAAGCTCAAAAGTACAAAATACAATCAAAGAGGTTCCAATTATTGATAAGAAACGTCTCGAAATTACAAGAGTACAAGATTCAAAACGCAAAGTACAAGATATTAAATTATACGCAAGGACGTTCAAAAATCCGGAACCGGGACCAGAGTCAACTCTCAACGCTCGACGCAACGGACTAAAAATTACAAGTCAACTATGCACATAAATATAATATAATATTTAAATAATTCTTATAATTATTTATATATTATATAAATAATAAAAATCCGTCGGCAAGAAAGACTCCAAAATTGGTGAGCTGGAATTTCAAACTCCGCGACTCGCGGAGTTTGAAGGCAGAAAAGGCCGCGAGTCGCGGAGACCCCCTGAACTCAATTCCCTATAAAAGCAAATGAATTCTGATCATTTTCATATCCAAAAAAAAATTCAATCTCTCTCTCAATATATACGTAAATATATATATATAATTTATATTTTAATTTTAATTTTAATTTTAAATCCTAATAATAAGGGTATGTTAGCGAATGTTGTAAGGGTGTAAGTCGAAATTCTGTCCGTGTAACACTACGGTATTTTTAATCATTGTAAGTTATGTTCAACCTTTTTATATTAATGTCTCGTAGCTAAGTTATTATTATGCTTATTTAATCCGAAGTAATCATGATGTTGGGCTAATTACTAAAATTGGGTAATTGGGCTTTGTACCATAATTGGGGTTTGGACAAAAGAACGACACTTGTGGAAATTAGACTATGGGCTATTAATAGGCTTTATATTTGTTTAACTAAATGATAGTTTGTTAATGTTAATATAAAGATTTATAATTGGACGTACCCATAAATTACCATATACACTCGATCGTACACGATGGGCGGGGTATTTATATGTACGAATAATCGTTCATTTAACTGGACACGAGAATGGATTAATAGCCACTAGAATAATTAAAACAGGGGTGAAATTATGTACAAGGACACTTGGTATAATTGATAACAAAGTATTAAAACCTTGGGTTACACTCAGTCGACATCCTGGTGTAATTATTAAACAAAGTATTAAAATCTTGTTACAGTTTAAGTCCCCAATTAGTTGGAATATTTAACTTCGGGTATAAAAATAATTTGACGAGGATACTCGCACTTTATATTTATGACTGATGGACTGTTATGGACAAAAACCAGACGGACATATTAAATAATCCAGGACAAAGGACAATTAACCCATGGGCATAAAACTAAAATCAACACGTCAAACATCATGATTACGGAAGTTTAAATAAGCATAATTATTTTATTTCATATTTAATTTCCTTTATTTTATATTTAATTGCACTTCTAATTATCGCATTTTATTTTATTGTTATTGTATTTAATTGCACTTTTAATTATCGTACTTTTAATTATCGCAAGTTTATTTTATCGCACTTTTATTTATCGCAATTTCATTATCGTTATTTACTTTACGCTTTAAATTTAGTCTTTTATTTATTTAATAATTTACATTTGGTTTTAACTACGACTAAAGTTTTAAAATCGACAAACCGGTCATTAAACTGTAAAAACCCCCCTTTATAATAATAATAATATTACTTATATATATATATATATATTTGTATTTTTATAAAAGTAAACTAATATAGCATTAAGCTTTGTTTAAAGATTTTCCCTGTGGAACGAACCGGACTTATTAAAAACTACACTACTGTACGATTAGGTACACTGCCTATAAGTGTTGTAGCAAGGTTTAAGTATATCCATTCTATAAATAAATAAATATCTTGTGTAAAATTGTATAATATTTAATAGTATTTCCTTGTAAAATATAAGCTATTTTATATACACCTCTGCTTTGAGATCATAATACATCACAAAGTGTCACCAGAAAGTGTTCTCAGAAAGTGTCAGGAAAACTCTACTTATGCTTATGCATTTTCAGATTTTACATCAGAATCAGGATCAGACAACTTCAGTCCCTGAACTTCAAAATAAAATCTGTAATCGGGTTTAATGTTGTTGTTGGTAGGTTTTGGGTTGGAAATTGACTTGACCATATTTAGGGCTTGTAAATCAGGTATAATCACTAGTGTTTGTGATTATGGAAGTGTTGGAACCCATTTGGGTGTATTTAGAAGACTAATTTTGAAACGGGTTAAAATTAGGATTTGTAGGTGATTTTGAGAAAGATAAGTGTTTAACACTTATGATTTGGTCTAATTGGCGTATTAGGACTATTTTCACTAGTGTTAGTGATTATTGGTTAGTTTGGTCACGGTTTGTGCTTAGAAGTGCAATTGGGTCAAAATTGCACTAAGTGTTAATTTGGGTTGGTTTGTAATCCACCCTAATTGTGTTGTTTGTTATGTAATAAATGGAATAGGTACTTTCCATTGACGTGTTACGGATTATTTGGTTCCATTCATCAAGGCGCTAAGGTGAGTGTAAATATATTATATGCGTATGTATGCATAGGATGGGTGCAGGTGGGGTAGAGTGATCCTTGGGCGTTCGGGTTCACTTTACATGTGTGTGAAATGATGGAATATATGAGTTTTGGGTCCACGTGGCACGTTTGTGCGTTTTGGGTTACCACCCTTGGGGTAGTGAATCTCGGGCGTATCGAATTTACATTGAAAAGTAGGTCAACCCCGTTGATGTTGTTAAGGTGATTTGGGTTGTGATTCTCGTGTAGTTTCGGCTTCACTAGTGAATCGCGTGTGGTTTCAGATTCACGATGTTGTGTGTGGTTTCGGACATTCCCGTTGTTGTGATGACTTAGGGTAGTGAATCGCGTGTGGTTGCGGATACACTGGGGGCGTGTACTTTTGGCTAACCCTATCGTCGTGGAGGTGAAGGTGGTGAATCGCTTGTAGTTTCGGATTCACTGAGCGCGTGTGGTTTCGGCCGGCCTTCATGAGTTTGAGGTTAAGGGGTTAACCTTGGGATTTTGGGGAGACGTATATACATATATATATTGTTGTGTTGTAGCTAATCTTGCGGATTTGGCATGGTAGTACGTAATGTATAGCTTGCTAGTTATATCTAGTAAACGGTTTTGGGGTTGTTACATCAATGTACCTAAATTCTATGTTAAATAAATAAAAAGTATCAAAATGGTATTTAAATATGCATAAAAATTTAAATGCAGAGGTAATAATTATCGAAAAATTTGCAAGTTCAAAATTCACCTTTTAAAAATAGTAAAGCGACTTTTTCGGCTTTGAAACTATTTCGAATGGCATCAACCCTATAGGAAGTCTTTATCGTAGTGTCTTTCTCTAGTCATCGTGCGAAAATGGATCCAATCTTTAACCGAAATTGTTTATCACATTGGCCACATAATTCAGCATAATTATGTGGTAAACGTAATATGCTCAAAAATGTGTTCCGCGGGCATGAATTATTACCGAAACGGAACTAGAGTCAAATATATTCGCATTCAATACGAAATTTTATAACAAAACAATAATAGAGTTATGGATTGAGAGATATCAAAAAGTGCCACTAAATAATTGAATCATTAAACCAATATGTCGCAAAACGTGTAAGGATTTGTGACTAGTGAGGTCATATTAACCTCAAAAAGATTCTTAATGTACCTAAATTCAATTTTACATAAATAACGAGTATCAAAATGGTATTTAAATATACATAAAAACTCAAATGCAAAGGTAATAATTATCAAAAAATCTGAAAGTTCAAAATTCACCCTTTAAAAATAGCAAAACGACTTTTTCGGCGTTGAAACTATTTCGAATGGCAACAACACTTTAGGAAGTCTTGCTTGTAGGCCCTTTCTCTAGTCATCGTGCGAAAATGGATCCAATCTTCAACCGATATTGATTTATCACATTGACCACATAATTCGGCATAATTATGTGGCAAACGTAATGTGTTCAAAAATGTGTTATGCGGCCATGAATTATTATCGAAACAAAACTATAGTCAAATATATTCGCATTCAATACGAAATTTTAAAACAAAAATAATAATAGAGTTATGGATTGAGAGATATCAAAAAGTGTCACTAAATAATTGAACCATTAAACCAAGATGTCGCAAAACGTGTAAGGATTTGTGGCTAGTGGGGTGATATTAACCTCAAAAAGATTCTCAATGTACTTAAATTCAATGTTTCATAAATAAAAAGTATCAATATGGTATTTAAATATGCATAAAATTTTTAATGCAGAGGTAATAATTATCGTAAAATCTGAAAGTTCAAAATTCACCTTTTAAAAATAACAAAGCGACTTTTTCGGCGTCGAAACTGTTACGAATGGGAGCAACCCTCTAGGGAGTCTTTTTCGCAGTGCTATTCTCTAGTCATCGTGCGAAAATGGATCCATTCCTTAACCGAATTTGATTTATCACATTGGCCACAAAATTCAGCATATTTATGTGGTAAACGTAATGTGTTCAAAAATGTGTTTTGCAGCCATGAATTATTATCGAAATGAAATTATATTCAAATATATTCGCATTCAATATGAAATTTTTAAACAAAAACAATAATAGGGTTATGGATTGAGAGATATCAAAAAGTGCCACTAAATAATTGAACCATTAAAATAAGATGTCCCCAAACGTGTAAGGATTTGTGGCTAGTGGGGGTGATATTCACCTCAAAAAGATTCTAAATGTACCTAAAGTCAATGTTACATAAATAACAAGTATCAAAATTGTATTTAAATATGCATAAAAATTAAAATTCAAAGGTAATAATTATCGAAAAATCTGAAAGTTCAAAATTCACCTTTTAAAAATAGCAAAATGACATTTTCGACGTTGAAACTATTTCAAATGGCAGCAACCCTTTAGGAAGTCTTGCTCGTAGTACCTTTCTCTAGTCATCGTGCGAAAATGGATCCAATCTTCAACCGAAATTGATTTATCACATTGGCTACATAATTTAGCATAATTATGTGGCAAACATAATGTGTTCAAAAATGTGTTTTGCAGCCATGAATTTTTATCGAAACAAAACTATAGTCAAATATATTCGCATTTAATTTGAAATTTTAAATGAAAAACAATAATAGAGTTATGGATTGAGAGATATTAAAAAGTTCCACTAAATAATTGAACCACTGAAATAAGATGTCGCAAAGCGTGTAAGGATTTGTGGCTAGTGGGGTGATATTCACCTCAAAAAAATTCTAAATGTACCTAACGTCAATGTTAAATAAATAGCAAGTATCAAAATTTTATTTAAATATGCATAAAAATTAAAATGCAAAGGTAATCATTATCAAAAAATCTGAAAGTTCAAAATTCACCTTTTAAAAATAGTAAAACGACTTTTTCTGCGTTGAAACTATTTCGAATGGCATCAACCCTATAGGAAGTGTTGCTCGTAGTGCCTTTCTCTAATCATCGTGCGAAAATGGATCCAATCTTTAGCCAAAATTGTTTTATCACATCGACCACATAATTCAGCATAATTATGTGGCACGTGTAATTTGTTCAAGAATGTGTTCTATGACCATGAATTATTATCAAAACGAAACTATAGCAAAATTTATTCGCATTCAATACAAAATTTTAAAACAAAAACAATAATAGAGTTATGGATTGAAAGATATCAAAAAGTGCCACTAAATAATTAAACCATTAAACCAAGATGTAAGGATTAATGGCTAGTGGGGTTATATTAACCTGAAAAAGATTCTCAATGTACCTAAATTCAACGTTACATGAATAACAAGTATCAAAATGGTATTAAAATATTCACAGAAATTCAAATGCAAAGGTAATAATTATCGAAAAATCTAAAAGTTCAGAATTCACCTTTTAAAAATAGCAAAATGACTTTTTCGTCGATGAAACTATTTCGAATGGCATCAAACCTATAAGAAGTCTCGCTCGTAGTTCCTTTCTCTAATCATCGTACGAAAATGGATCCAGTCTTCAACCAAAATTGTTTTATCACATCGGCCACATAATTCAGCATAATTATGTGGCAAACGTAATGTTTTCAAAAATGTGTTCTGCGGTCATGAATTACTATCGAAATGAAATTACAGTCAAATATATTCTCATTCAATACGAAATTTTATAACCTAGTTAATAATAGAGTTATGTATTGAGAGATATCAAAAAGTGCAACTAAATAATTGAACTATTAAAATAAGATGTCGCTAAACGTGTAAGGATTTGTGGCTAGTGGGGTGATATTCACCTCAAAAAGATTATAAATGTACCTAAAGTCAATGTTACATAAATAACAATATAAAAATGGTATTTAAATATGCATAAAAATTCAAATGCAAAGGTAATAATTATTGAAAAATCTATAAGTTCAGAATTCACCTTTTAAAAATAGCAAAACGGCTTTTTTGGCGTTGAAACTATTTCGAATGGCATCAACCCTATAGGAAGTCTTGCTCGTAGTGCCTTTCTCTAATCATCGTACGAAAATGAATCCAATCTTTAACCAAAATTGTTTTATCTCATCGGCCACATAATTCAGCATAATTATGTGGCAAACGTAATGTGTTCAAAAATGTGTTCCGCGACCATGAATTATTATCAAAACAAAACTATAGTGAAATATATTCACATTCAATTTAAAATTTTAAAACAAAAACAATAATAGAGTTATGGATTGAGAGATATCAAAAAGTGCCACTAAATAATTGAACCATTAAAATAAGATGTCGCAAAACGTGTAAGGATTTGTGGCTAGTGGGGTATATTAACCTCAAAAAGATTCTCAATGTACCTAAATTCAATGTTACATAAATAAAAACTATCAAAATGTTATTTAAATATGCATAAAAATTAAAATGCAAAGGTAATAATTATCGAAAAATCTGAAAGTTCTAAATTCATCTTTTAAAAATAGCAAAACGACTTTTTCGGCATTGAAACTATTTCGAATGGCAGCAACCCTTTATGAAATCTTGCTCGTAGTGCCTTTCTCTAGTCATAGTGCGAAAATACATTCAATCTTCAACCAAAATTGTTCTATCACATTTGCCACATAATTCAGTATAATTATTTGGCAAACGTAATGTGTTCAAAAATGTGTTTAGCGGCCATAAATTATTATCGAAACGATACTATAGTCAAATATATTCGCATTTAATACGAAATTATAAAACAAAAACAATAATAGAGTTATGGATTGAGAGATATCAAAAAGTGCCACTAACTAATTGAACCATTAAAACAAGATGTCACAAAACGTTTATGGATTTGTGGCTAGTGGGGTGATATTCACCTAAAAAAGATTCTCAATGTACCTAAATTCAATGTTACATAAATTACAAGTATTAAAATTGTATTTAAATATGCATAAAAATTCAAATGCAAAGGTAATAATTATTGAAAAATCTAAAATTTCAAAATTCACCTTTTAAAAATTGTAAAATGAATTTTTCGATGTTGAAACTATTTCGAATGGCATAAACCTATAGAAAGTCTTGCTCGTAGTGTTTTCTCTAGTCATCGTGCGAAAATGGATCCAATCTTCAACTGAAATTGATTTATCACATTGGCCACATAATTCAGCATAATTATGTGGCAAACGTAATGTGTTCAAAAGTATGTTTTGCGGCCATGAATTATTATCAAACGAAACTATAGTCACATATATTCGCATTCAATAAGAAATTTTAAAACAAAAACAATAATAGAGTTATGGATTGAGAGATATCAAAAAGTGCCACTAAATAATTGAACCATTAAAATAAGATGTCGGAAAACGTGTAAGGATTTGTGGCTAGTGGGGTGATATTCACCTCAAAAAGATTCTAAATGTACCTAAAGTCATGTTATTGAGATCGGCCAAAAAGTCACGTTTTTACCCCCGATATTAAGCCCTAAATCCATAAAGTTCAAAACTTTTTCGACAAAATAATTGCTTTTTTGGTTAATTTTGTAGATTAAGTAATTACGAAGGCGATGTAAAAAGAATCAAGTAAAACGGAGCTAAAACAAAAAATCTTGAGCGAAAATGTTGAAAGATAAGTTACGACCCAGGAAATCAAGTTACGATCCAGGAAAAACAGCAGACCAGGGCAGACCATACGGCTTGCCACCCGGCTTTCCATACGGCCTGCCACAATGGGAAACGACATCCCACTATCCGGGAACAACAAATGGATTGCCCTGGCATATGGCCTGCCAGCCGTATGCCAGGAGATTTTTGCCTATTTAAGGAGCTTTTTGCCTTCATTTTCACACACACTAAATTTGTACTTCAATTTAGATTTTCAAGATTTTTAGTTAGTTTTTAGTAGTAGCTTAGCTTTTATTTTCTGGAGGATATCCCGGCGAGTCCCTACGATCTCGGGCAGATTTCTTTAGCTTTTTCAGGTTTTTATTCGAAACGCTTGTCTTACTAATTAAACATGTATTGTTATTATTTATGTTTAATAATGCATTCCGATATTACCATGTTAGCTTAATTAATCTGTATGTTGTCATGATAGAAGTTTGGGTTAGCATAATTATGTTAAATTAGTACGGTTACTATCGTCATACTGAATTTGTGATTCCGATAGATTTGTATGCTAGCATCTTAAGGATTGACCAACCTAGGTTTTGATCAGGACTTGTCCACCTATATGAACTTAGCTACTTCATAGGATTAAGACCCCTGGTTATACTGTATCTGAAGATTCTATGAACTCGGTTTGGCCGAAGTTCCTGAGAGGCATCTAATGCACTTTTAGGACACGAAACTTAGGAATTGAGACATGCATGACCTAGTATGCCTATTGACTGTTCCAAAGAGACCTCTTAGGAGATTTTAAGATCTAGTTAGTGCCTTAACTATGTGACTTAAACCTATTGCATGTTCTTGTATGATTGTTGCCCTAGGATTAAGTCATATTAACTGTTTAGGTATCTATTAGGTTTCTATCTGCTTTACTTTCAGTATATCAATTATAAAGTTGTATAATGTTTAGATTGGTATGATATCATTAGTATGATGAAATGGTTGTTAGTTTACATTAAGGTTTTGTCAACTTAATCCAACGAACTCCTTCCGTTTGTGATCAGCGTTCACTCAACACTGCACTTTGTTATTTAGTTACCCAAACTGATAACGAAGGTTAGGATTAGAACTCAACTCACTAATACACCTAGTTCTTTACTGAGGATAACCTCCAAGGTATAGTTACCTTTCAATTATACAACCAAGTGACATACTTTTCACTACTCAACGAGAACTCTGAGAGTCTAGAGATAAGTAGGTCTGTGTAATTGGCTCATCCAACCAGATCTACACTATTCTAAGCATAGCTTTAATATAAACATAATTACCATTCCCTAGCCCAAACTAATATCTTGGTCAGTATTTCCCTGATCTGCATACTCCGGATATCCCTCCACCATCTTTAATTTTCCGCAATTAGGACTATTAGCTTAAAACCAACTACTATCCTTTATCTAGGTAATTTAACCAAAGACAATAATCCACTTGATCTTCAATTCATTTAACCATTCAAAAGTACGACCCTATGTTAACTTACACCTTCTACCTTAAAAAGTTAAAAGTAAATTTAGGCCCCGCAAAATATAGATAATAAACCAATGTTCTCCCTCTGGATAGCTGATTCTGACGCCTTACGGCCTAACAACACCGCATAAATAAAATCATCCGTTTTGGTCATATCAAGAGAGAGACAAATTTTTAGCGTCGTTGCCGGGGATCGAATATTTTCAATTGAAAAATATTTTAAACAGACAAAAGTATTATTTGGTGGTGTCTAAGAAAGATAATTATACATGGACTTGGTTGTTGAATTTTCCAAACAGTCTCCAATTATATTGGAACTAAAATGATACTGCCTCTCCGTAGTCGATCTGGCCACTTAGGTACAAAGTAATCTGCAAGAAATCCCATTAATTAGAATATCCGATAAGGTTAGCGATCGAATTTGAAGAATAATTATTTTAATTAAATTATCGATCATTTTAGTAAATTAATATTTTTTAAAAGTTAGTTTTTAAGTCTTTTTAAACGGAAAAAACCTAAAAAAGGAACAACAAAACACCTTACTTCTATGCAAAAGTCATGCTTAGAAGAAAGAGGAGGACCAATCACCTTAGGAATCGAAGGAATTCCTGAAATCAGTTCACACATGATCAAATTGGTCAGTATGATCTGTGAATTTCAAGGATTTCGGACTGACGATCCAAACTTTCACCTGAATAAATTTATCAGTCTGGTTGACTCTTTTAAGAAGGAAGAAAACGAGAAAAACATTTTGAAACTTCACCTTTTTCAATATTCTTTATCTGCAAGCGCTTTAACATGCTTTGATGAGCTTAAACTAAATTCAATACATTCATAGGAGGAATTCGCTACAAAGTTTTTAAACAAATTTTATCCACCCTCCCTACAAACTTGTTTAAGAAATGACATCACAAACTTTTCTAAAAAAAATGAGTCATTGTGTCTAGCATTGAATAGAGTAAAGGTGATGCTTAAAAGATGTCTAAATCATTCGTTAAGTCAGGCAGACATAATCTGAACGCTTTACAATGGTTTGACCAAGGATTATAAGTCTCTCCTAGACATTGTCTTGCAAGGCAACTTCATGTCACGAACAGCAGACGAAGCATGGAATCTCTTAGAAACAATAGCTGCACAACAAGAAGATTGGAGCAATGAAGCTGCTGAAAAGGATGACATCTTCACTCAAACGGTAAAAATGCTGGAAACCAGGTTACAAGATCTCATCCTCACTCTTCAAAGTTTATCAATTCCTAAAAGTCCCGATGCTACTAGAACCTGTCTAAGGTATCATTACCCTAGATGGGCATATAAACAGCAGAATAGCTCAGACTCTAATATAATCTTCCCGTTACGCCAACCTACTCTCCACTCTAAGGAAACTTTAGTCGACTTTATGAAAAAGCAATATATGATAAACCTTCAAGTCATAGGATGCCAGAATAAATTTGATGCTTTGATATAGACTTTTGAAGAATTAATAACCAATTTTTAGCTTACGCTTAAACGATTAACCACTAAAGTTGAAACATAGTGTAGTGAGTTCGATGCCCTAGTAGTCACTAGAGGAGGGAAGGAAACAACTGTTAATATACCCATACAAGATTTTTCCGATACGGAACCTGTGCCAATTGACCCAGTTGTCAATCTACCAGAACCTATCTCTCCTAAAGCTCCAAAAATTATTCCGCGAGCCCGCATACCTTTTCCAGTTAGGCTTAGGAAGGAAAAACAAGAAGCGCAGTTCGCTAAGTATTGGGATATTATTAAAAATCTACATTTGAGTGTACGACTAGTAGATGCTTTAGTAGAAATGCCAAACTACGCTAAATTTTTCAAAGAATTACTTTCAAACAAAGAGAGATTAAGAGAGATAGTTAGCTTACCCTTAAGTGAGGAATGTTCATTAGTATTACAACACGGTATTCCCCCTAAGTTAGGAGATACAGGAAGATTTACGGTACCTTGCTACCTGCAAGATGTCCAAATCAGCAATGCGTTAGCAGACTTAGGAGCCAGTGTAAACCTAATGTCCTATTCATTATTCAAAAAGCTAGGTCTTAATGACTTAAGACCTGTGACGACCCGGAGATTTCTGACCAAATTTAAACTTAATCTCTATATGATTTCGATACGATAAGCAAAGTCTGTAATGTTGAGTCTCAAAAATGTTGAAACTATATTCATGTAATCAATTACCCTTTGACCATTTCCGACGATTCACGAACTACTACATATAAATAAATAAGTATATATATATATACATATATATATATATATATATATATATATATATATATATATATATATATATATATATATATATATATATATATATATATATATATATATATATATATATATATATATATATATATATATATATATATATATATATATATATATATATATAATACTTTGAAATATAGTTTGATACAATATATGATTTAAACTATAAAATGATATAAGAGATAATAAAATTTATTATAAATCTATATATATATATATATATATATATATATATATACATAAAAAGTATATTAAATATATCTTGTGATTTCAAAGTTATTTAGTAAACAACGGTAACGCTCAATTGTCATTTTGATTGATAATAAACGAGTTAAAAAGAAATTTATGTAATTTTTAAAAAATAAACGGTGATTCAAAAATGAGATTTATAAATTTTAGGCTTAATAATAATATAATTAAAGTTGTTTGTTAAATTTTAAAACTTTTTATATTTTACTTGGGATAGGGGGTGAATAATTAATGTAATTTTTATTTAATAATTAATGTTCGAATTTTATACCATAATTGAAATGTCCCGTTCTTATTGATTAAAAACGTTCCATATTAATTGATTTCGTTGCGAGGTTTTGACCTCTATATGAGACATTTTTCAAAGACTGCATTCATTTTTAAAACAAACCATAACCTTTAATTCATAAATAAAGGTTTAAAAAGCTTTATGTAGATTATCAAATAATGATAATCTAAAATATCCTATTTACACACGACCATTACATAATGGTTTACAATACAAATATGTTACATCGAAATCCGTTTCTTGAATGCAGTTTTTACACAATATCATACAAACATGGACTCCAAATCTTGTCCTTATTTTAGTAAGCAACAGCGGAAGCTCTTAGTATTCACCTGATAATAAACATGCTTTAAACGTCAATAAAAATGTTGGTGAGTTATAGGTTTAACCTATATATATCAAATCGTAACAATAGACCACAAGATTTCATATTTCAATACACATCCCATACATAGAGATAAAAATCATTCATATGGTGAACACCTGGTAACCGACATTAACAAGATGCATAAATAAGAATATCCCCATCATTCCGGGACACCCTTCGGATATGATATAATTTTGAAGTACTAAAGCATCCGGTACTTTGGATAGGGTTTGTTAGGCCCAATAGATCTATCTTTAGGATTCGCGTCAATTAGGGTGTCTGTTCCCTAATTCTTAGATTACCAGACTTAATAAAAAGGGGCATATTCGATTTCGATAATTCAACCATAGAATGTAGTTTCACGTACTTGTGTCTATTTTGTAAATCATTTATAAAACCTGCATGTATTCTCATCCCAAAAATATTAGATTTTAAAAGTGGGACTATAACTCACTTTCACAGATTTTTACTTCGTCGGGAAGTAAGACTTGGCCACTGGTTGATTCACGAACCTATAACAATATATACATATATATCAAAGTATGTTCAAAATATATTTACAACACTTTTAATATATTTTGATGTTTTAAGTTTATTAAGTCAGTTGTCCTCGTTAGTAACCTAGATCTAGTTGTCCACAGTTAAATGTATAGAAATAAATCGATAAATATTATCTTGAATCAATCCACGACCCAGTGTATACGTATCTCAGTATTGATCACAACTCAAACTATATATATTTTGGAATCAACCTCAACCCTGTATAGCTAACTCCAACATTCACATATAGAGTGTCTATGGTTGTTCCGAAATATATATAGATGTGTCGACATGATAGGTCGAAGCATTGTATACGTGTCTATGGTATCTCAAGATTACATAATATACAATACAAGTTGATTAAGTTATG
The DNA here is from genome assembly GCF_046630445.1 of Rutidosis leptorrhynchoides. Lineage (NCBI taxonomy): Eukaryota > Viridiplantae > Streptophyta > Magnoliopsida > Asterales > Asteraceae > Rutidosis > Rutidosis leptorrhynchoides. The sequence continues at coordinate 138,773,802 of NC_092339.1, forward strand.
GTTGGAATAGATTTGTTACCAATTTTCACGTAGTTAAATGAGAAAAATTATCCAATCTTGTTTTACCCATAACTTCTTCATTTTAAATCCGTTTTGAGTGAATCAAATTGCTATGGTTTCATATTGAACTATATTTTATGAATCTAAACAGAAAAAGTATAGGTTTATAGTCGGAAAATTAAGTTACAAGTCATTTTTGTAAAGGTAGTCATTTCAGTCGAAAGAACGACGTCTAGATGACCATTTTAGAAAACATACTTCCACTTTGAGTTTAACCATAATTTTTGGATATAGTTTCATGTTCATAATAAAAATCATTTTCCCAGAATAACAAATTTTAAATCAAAGTTTATCATAGTTTTTAATTAACTAACCCAAAACAGCTCGCTGTGTTACTACGACGGTTTAAATCCGGTTTTACGGTGTTTTTCGTGTTTCCAGGTTTTAAATCATTAAGTTAGCATATCATATAGATATAGAACATGTGTTTAGTTGATTTTAAAAGTCAAGTTAGAATGATTAACTTTTATTTGCGAACAAGTTTAGAATTAACTAAACTATGTTCTAGTGATTACAAGTTTAAACCTTCGAATAAGATAGCTTTATATGTATGAATCGAATGATGTTATGAACATAATTACTACCTCAAGTTCCTTGGATAAACCTACTGGAAATGGGAAAAATAGATCTAGCTTCAAAGGATCCTTGGATGGCTTGAAAGTTCTTGAAGCATAATCATGACACGAAAACAATTTCAAGTAAGATTTCCACTCGAAATAAGATTGTTATAGTTATAGAAATTGAATTAAAGTTTGAATATGATTATTACCTTGTATTAGAAATATAACCTACTGTAATTAACAAAGGTTTCTTGATCTTGGATGATTACTTGGAATGGATTTAGAAAACTTGGAAGTAAACTTGCAATCTTGGAAGTATTCTTGATTTTATGAAACTAGAACTTTTGGAATTTATGAAGAACACTTAGAACTTGAAGATAGAAATTGAGAGAGATCAATTAGATGAAGAAAATTGAAGAATGAAAGTATTTGTAGGTGTTTTTGGTCGTTGGTGTATGGATTAGATATAAAGGATATGTAATTTTGTTTTCATGTAAATAAGTCATGAATGATTACTCAAATTTTTGTAATTTTATGAGATATTTCATGCTAGTTGCCAAATGATGGTTCCCACATGTATTAGGTGACTCAAATGGGCTGCTAAGAGCTGATCATTGGAGTGTATATACCAATAGTACATACATCTAAAAGCTGTGTATTGTACGTGTACGAATACGGGTGCATACGAGTAGAATTGTTGATGAAACTGAACGAGGATGTAATTTAAGCATTTTTGTTAAGTAGAAGTATTTTGATAAGTGTCTTGAAGTCTTTAAAAAGTGTATGAATACATATTAAAACACTACATGTATATACATTCTAAATGAGTCGTTAAGTCATCGTTAGTCGTTACATGTAAATGTTGTTTTGAAACCTTTAGGTTAACGATCTTGTTGAATGTTGTTAACCCATTGTTTATTATAAAAAATGAGATGTTAAATTGTTATATTATCATGATATTATGATATATAATATATCTTAGTATGATATATATACAGTTAAATGTCGTTACAACGATAATCGTTACATATATGTCTCGTTTCGAAATCATTAAGTTAGTAGTCTTATTTTTACATATGTATTTCATTGTTAATACACTTAATAATATATTTACTTATCATTTAACATAATTAACCAAGTGTATCAATATATTAATATGATTCATATGTACCTAGTAAGACGTTGTTATAACGATAATCGTTATATATATCGTTTTTCGAGTTTCTTAAATTAATAGTCTCATTTTTATGTATATAACTCATTGTTAAAATACCTAATGAGATACATACTTATAATAAAATCATGTTAACTATATATATAACCATATATAAGTCATCGTATAGTTTTTACAAGTTTTAACGTTCGTGAATCACCGGTCAACTTGGGTGGTCAATTGTCTATATGAAACCTATTTCAATTAATCAAGTCTTAACAAGTTTGATTGCTTAACATGTTGGAAAAACTTAATCATGTAAATAACAATTTCATTTAATATATATATAAACATGGAAAAGTTCGGGTCACTACAGTACCTACCCGTTAAATAAATTTCGTCCCGAAATTTTAAGAAGTTGGAGGTGTTGACGTATCTTCTGGAAATAAATGCGGGTATTTCTTCTTCATCTGATCTTCACACTCCCAGGTGAACTCGGGTCCTCTACAAGCATTCCATCGAACCTTAACAATCGGTATCTTGTTTTGTTTAAGTCTCTTAACCTCACGATCCATTATTTCGACGGGTTCTTCAATGAATTGAAGTTTTTCATTGATTTGGATTTCGTCCAACGGAATAGTGAGATCTTCTTTAGCAAAACTTTTCTTCAAATATGAGACGTGGAATGTGTTATGTACAGCCGCAAGTTGTTGAGGTAGCTCCAGTTGGTAAGCTACTGGTCCGACACGATCTATAATCTTGAATGGTCCAATGTACCTTGGATTTAGTTTCCCCCGTTTACCAAATCGAACAACGCCTTTCCAAGGTGAAACCTTAAGCATGACCATTTCTCCAATTTCAAACTCTATATCTTTTCTTTTACTGTCCGCGTAGCTCTTTTGTCGACTCTGGGCGGTTTTCAATCTTTGTTGAATTTGAATGATTTTCTCGGTACTTTCTTGTATTATCTCCGGACCCGTAATCTGTCTATCCCCCACTTCACTCCAACAAATCGGAGACCTGCACTTTCTACCATAAAGTGCTTCAAACGGCGCCATCTCAATGCTTGAATGGTAGTTGTTGTTGTAGGAAAATTCTGCTAACGGTAAATGTCGATCCCAACTGTTTCCGAAATCAATAACACAAGCTCGTAGCATGTCTTCAAGCGTTTGTATCGTCCTATTGCTCTGCCCATCAGTTTGTGGATGATAGGCAGTACTCATGTCTAGACGAGTTCCCAATGCTTGCTGTAATGTCTGCCAGAATCTTGAAATAAATCTGCCATCCCTATCAGAGATAATAGAGATTGGTATTCCATGTCTGGAGACGAATTCCTTCAAATACAGTCGTGCTAACTTCTCTATCTTGTCATCTTCGAGCGGTTTGGTATGTACCTGGAGGGTACGGTATTGCCTCGGTTTGGTAGGCATGTTCGAGCGGTTTGTTGGAAGTCATCCCATTTGGTGAGCGAACTCGGGATGTAGAGTATTGATTTTGACTGTCTCGTGTAGAGATATGTTAGTGTAGAGCGTGTTCAAGAGTAAGTTCTTTAGAGTATTGAGGACTTGTACGTGCGAGAAGTGACAAGATTATCCTTAATGAACGATCGAAACGATGTTCACATGGTAATGGTGGACGAGTTGGGAGTCGTGTAAGTTTGCGTGTCGGTTGGAGTCGCCGAGGAGCATGTGGGAAACTCCATCACCGTGTGCGTGGTGTGGATGACTCAAATTAGTTGACGGTTGGTGAGGATACTCTAGAGTGTGCCAAAGAATCATGGAGGATAGTTGTGTGATTGGAACGTTACGTGGCAAGAAAGTGTGACCGATAGGATGCAATGGTGGCATCAAGGGGGTGTAGAGTTGTGTGAGAACTAAATATGTTGAAGAAACTTTCCTTGTTCGCGATGAGGTTTAGATAACGAGGACACGATCTAGTTTAAGTGGGGGAGAGTTGTAAAACCCTGAATTTTAATATGATAATGCTAAAAATGAACATATATTTCATAGCATTATTCCACAAGAAAGACAAGCTTTTAGTTGCAATTGTTCTATTTACAAGTGATATTCGTTTAAATATTAAAAGGTGAAGACAAAAGACAGATTTGACGAATTGAAGACGCAAACGACCAAAAAGCTCAAAAGTACAAAATACAATCAAAGAGGTTCCAATTATTGATAAGAAACGTCTCGAAATTACAAGAGTACAAGATTCAAAACGCAAAGTACAAGATATTAAATTGTACGCAAGGACGTTCAAAAATCCGGAACCGGGACCAGAGTCAACTCTCAACGCTCGATGCACCGGACTAAAAATTACAAGTCAACTATGCACATAAATATAATATAATATTTAAATAATTCTTATAATTATTTATATATTATATAAATAATAAAAATCCGTTGGCAAGAAAGACTCCAAAGTTGGTGAGCTGGAATTTCAAACTCCGCGACTCGCGGAGTTTGAAGGCAGAAAAGGCCGCGAGTCGCGGAGACCCCCTGAACTCAATTCCCTATAAAATCAAACGAATTCTGATCATTTTCATATCCTAAAAAAATTCAATCTCTCTCTCAATATATACGTAAATATATATATATATATATATATATATATATATATATATATATATATATATATATATATATATATATATATATATATATATATATATATATATATATATATATATATATATATATATAATATATATTTTAATTTTAATTTTAATTTTAATTTTAAATCCTAATAATAAGGGTATGTTAGCGAATGTTGTAAGAGTGTAAGTCGAAATTCTGTCCGTGTAACACTACGCTATTTTTAATCATTGTAAGTTATGTTCAACCTTTTTACATTAATGTCTCGTAGCTAAGTTATTATTATGCTTATTTAATCCGAAGTAATCATGATGTTGGGCTAATTACTAAAATTGGGTAATTGGGCTTTGTACCATAATTGGGGTTTGGACAAAAGAACGACACTTGTGGAAATTAGACTATGGGCTATTAATGGTCTTTATATTTGTTTAACTAAATGATAGTTTATTAATGTTAATATAAAGATTTATAATTGGACGTACCCATAAATTACCATATACACTCGATCGGACACGATGTGCGGGGTATTTATATGTACGGATAATCGTTCATTTAACCGGACACGGGAATGGATTAATAGCCACTAGAATAATTAAAACAGGGGTGAAATTATGTACAAGGACACTTGGTATAATTGATAACAAAGTATTAAAACCTTGGGTTACACTCAGTCGACATCCTGGTGTAATTATTAAACAAAGTATTAAAATCTTGTTACAGTTTAAGTCCCCAATTAGTTGGAATATTTAACTTCGGGTATAAAAATAATTTGACGAGGATACTCGCACTTTATATTTATGACTGATGGACTGTTATGGACAAAAACCAGACAGACATATTAAATAATCCAGGACAAAGGACAATTAACCCATGGGCATAAAACTAAAATCAACACGTCAAACATCATGATTACGGAAGTTTAAATAAGCATAATTATTTTATTTCATATTTAATTTCCTTTATTTTATATTTAATTGCACTTCTAATTATCGCATTTTATTTTATTGTTATTGTATTTAATTGCACTTTTAATTATCGTACTTTTAATTATCGCAAGTTTATTTTATCGCACTTTTATTTATCGCAATTTCATTATCGTTATTTACTTTACGCTTTAAATTTAGTCTTTTATTTATTTAATATTTTACATTTGGTTTTAACTACGACTAAAGTTTTAAAATCGACAAACCGGTCATTAAACTGTAAAAACCCCCCTTTATAATAATAATATTAGTTATATATATATTTGTATTTTTATAAAAGTAAACTAATATAGCGTTAAGCTTTGTTTAAAGATTTTCCCCTGTGGAACGAACCGGACTTATTAAAAACTACACTACTGTACGATTAGGTACACTGCCTATAAGTGTTGTAGCAAGGTTTAAGTATATCCATTCTATAAATAAATAAATATCTTGTGTAAAATTGTATAATATTTAATAGTATTTCTTTGTAAAATATAAGCTATTTTATATACACCTCTGCTTTGACATCAAGTTATTTTTGGCGCCGCTGCCGGGGACAATCTAGCTTAAAAGCCGGAAGCGTAACGCTAAATTTTAAAAAAAAATTTATTTTTAGTTTACTTTTATTAAAATATGCTTTTGTAAAAATACGTTTTTTTAATTATTCGAAAATATAAAAAGAAAAACAAAAATATAAATATTTTTAAGATTTTGTTAAATATTTAAGTTTTATAAAGTTTCTTTATTTTTATTTTATAAAAATATAAGTTTTATTTAAATATTTTGTGTTTATTTAAAATATAAAAGCAAAAACCGAAAAAAAAGTAAAACGCGTCGAATTTTAATCAACCTGTCATCTGAAATTTGGAACCCCGCGACTCGCGGAGTTTGCAGCTTCGAATACCGCGACTTGCGGAGCCACTCTGACACGCCGACAGAAACCCTAATCAGGCATTAAATACGGGGTAATTATTAATTATTATTATTATTAACCCTAATTACTTATTATTATTATAATTAGTTTTAAGTTTCTTTTTATTTAATTTATATATTTAGTTAAATTAGTTTAATTAATGTAAAATTAATAGTTTTAATAAATAAATATTATAAAAATAATATTTTTATAAAAATTGTACTTTTTACAACTTTTTGTATATTTTTATATTTTATCCCTTTTTAATTGTTTTAGCGTAATATTTGTGTTTTTCGCTAGTTTTTAGTGTTAAACTTAGTTTTTGCCATAGTTATATTTTTATTTCTAGATTTTTAGGCTTTGCCGTAAAATCCCTTAAGTGCTTTTTCTTTAGACTAAGATCTAGGTGCTTTAGAATTTTGCGACGCCTTTTTAAGTTTTAGTTTTTTTTTTTAAGTTATTGCCATTTGGGATATAGTTTTACTTGTAAGCTTTAATATTTTTAGACGCCTTTTACCTATGTATCAATTATCATTCCAATTAGTAATCTCAATTTGCGATTATAATTTTAAGTTAGTGATAGTAATAAGGTTGGGTTAGTTGAGTGTTTTTAAGTTCTATAAGTCACTCTTTTTCTTTCTTATTTTTATTTTTTCGATCTTTTTCCGATACGCTCTTTTTCTTTCTTATTTCTCGCTATTCTAGTTTTAGGACATAGATTTTTATTCTATTTCTTATCTAAATTTCTTTAAATTACGAAAATTTATTTTAAGTGGTTAAATTGATAGACATCAAAATTTTCTGGTTCGTAGTAATAGTTGGATTTGTATGTGGACCGGGTTATTGGAGCCAAACAGTCCTCAATTATATTGAGACCAAACGAATCCAGCCCCTCTGCTGCATCTTTTGGCTATTCGAAACGTGGGCAAAATCAGAAAAGTCTATTAATTGGATAACTTATATAATTTTTCTTTCCTTTTTAAAAACTAATAGGATATTCAGTGAATGCACCGAGCAATACGTTCACCACCTTTTGTACGTTCACCACCTATAACTCGATCAAGACATTTAGCAAATATTACCGCCGTTGATTTTTCTTTAGAATCGTTATCCAGTCGACCAAGTACTCCAATTCAAATTTCCGATAATCCATTTTTTGAACCCGACCTCACAATTGAGAATCCGGAGAATATTCAAGGACGATTCATAGATCCTGAACCATTAAATTTTACTCCGGAACCACCAATCATTCAAACAGAGATTGTTGAGGAACGAACCATTAAATCAGAATCCTCTAGTGATTCAGATTCAACAAATTCAATTATGGAGAATCTAGAACCTTTAAGTATGGAAGACCGAATGAGAGCTAAACGTACTGGCCAAGGTTACGCAATTACTCATCCAGACATTAATGCGCCAGATTATGAAATCAAAGGACAAATTCTACACATGGTGACTAATCAATGCCAATTTAGTGGTGCGCCGAAGGAAGATCCAAATGAACATCTTCGTACCTTTAATAGGATCTGCACACTATTTAAAATAAGAGAAGTGGAGGATGAACAGATATATCTCATGTTATTTCCCTGGACTTTAAAGGGAGAAGCCAAAGATTGGTTGGAATCGTTACCTGAAGGGGCGATCGATACATGGGACGTTTTAGTTGAAAAATTTCTTAAACAATTCTTTCCTGCATCTAAAGCCGTAAGACTTCAAGCAGAAATTGTTACGTTCACACAGAAACCGAATGAAACTCTATATGAGGCATGGACCAGATTTGGAAAATTATTAAGAGGATGTCCGCAACATGGTTTAGACACCTGTCAAATAGTACAAATATTCTACCAAGGATGCGACATCACTACAAGGAAGGACATAGATATAGCAGCTGGTGGTTCTATTATGAAGAAAACAGAAACTGATGCTTACAAAATTATTGATAACACTGCTTCCCACTCACATGAGTGGCACCAAGAAAAAGATATCGTTAGATCATCTAAAGCCGCTAGAGCCGATTCTAGCCATGACTTAGATTCCATTTCCACAAAGATAGATGTTGTTGAGAGACGAATGGAAAAGATGACTAAAGATATTCACTCAATACGAATTAGTTGTGAGCAGTGTGGAGGACCACATTTGACAAAAGATTGTCTCAGTATTGAATTAACAATGAAACAAAGAGAGAATATTTCATACATAAACTAAAGGCCTGGAAATAATTATCAGAATAATTATCAACCGCCAAGACCGATTTACAATCAAAACCAGAATTATAATCGAAATATTCCATACAACAACCAACAAGGTCTTAGCAATCAACAAGTATCCAATAATACTTACAACCAGCAAAGACCTAATTTTCAAAACAAACCACCACAACAAACCGATGATAAAAAGCCAAATTTAGAAGATATGATGACGAAGCTAGTTGAAACTCAAACGCAGTTTTTCACATCTCAGAAACAAACTAATGAACAAAATGCTCAAGCATTTAGAAATCAACAAGCTTCTATTCAAAACTTGGAACAAGAAGTAAGTAACCTAGCAAGGTTAATAGGTGAAAGAAAACCGGGAAGTTTACCTAGTGATACAAATGCTAACCCCCGGAATGAAACAGCTAAAGCTATTACCACAAGAAGTGGTACAACACTTAAATCACCTGAAATACCTGTAACTTCTGATGAAACTATTCCTACTCCACAAGAACCACAACCTGAACAAGATAAGGAAAAAGAACCGGTAGTTGAGAAGGTTAATGAAGATAACACAGTTAAGGCTAAACCTTATGTTAAACCATACCAACCACCACTTCCTTACCCGAGTAAAATGAAGAAAGAGAAACTTGAAGCCGAGCAATCCAAATTCTTGGATATGTTTAAATAGATAAATGTAAATCTTCCTTTCATTGATGTGATTTCAGGAATGCCTAGATATGCTAAATTCTTGAAAGATCTAATCTCAAATAGAAAGAAAATGGAAGAACTCTCGGCCGTTACTATGAATGCTAATTGTTCACTAGTGCTGTTGAATAAGATACCAGAAAAACTATCTGATCCAGGAAGTTTCACAATTCCATGTTTTCTGGGTAGTCTTAGTTCAATAGAAGCATTGGCAGACTTAGGTGCTAGTATAAATTTAATGCCGTTTTCACTATATACTAAACTAGACCTTGGAGAATTGAAACCAACAAGAATAAGCATACAACTAGCCGATAGATCACTAAAATATCCTAGAGGGATAATGGAGAACATGCTAGTTAAAGTTGGTACTTTAGTATTTCCAGTAGATTTTGTTGTTCTGGACATGGAAGAAGATTCTCAAGTTCCTCTCATATTAGGAAGACCATTCTTAAACACGGCTAAAGCAATGATAGACGTGTTTGGAAAAAAATTGACCCTAAGTATAGAGGATGAGAGTGTTACCTTTTCAGTTGATAGAGCAATGCAACAACTGCAATCTGCAGATGATACATGTTATTATATTCAAACTATAGACTCACATGCAGAATTATTAGAAGAATTTCCAGAATTACAAGGAACAGGAGAATGTTCTTTAGGAGAAGGTAATGAACCAATTGATGAAGTTGAAATGTTAGCTAAACTTATAGCTAATGGATATGAACCAACAACAGAAGAAATTCAAATGCTAAAAGAAGAAGACAGATATCGATATAAATCATCGATAGAAGAACCTCTGAAATTAGAGTTAAAGCCACTTCCAAACCATTTGGAATACGCTTATTTACACGGTGAATCTGAATTACCTGTAATAATATCGTCTTCTCTTACTAAAAAAGAGAAATCACAACTCATTTCTGTGTTGAAAGCTCATAAACCTGTCATTGCATGGAAGATTCATGATATTAAAGGAATAAGTCCTTCGTATTGCACACATAAAATCCTTATGGAAGAAGGTCATAAAACGTATGTGCAACGCCAACGAAGACTAAATCCTAATATGCAAGATGTAGTTAAGAAAGAGATTATTAAACAGCTAGATGCAGGTTTAATTTATCCAATCTCTGATAGTCCATGGGTAAGCCCAGTTCAATGCGTGCCTAAGAAGGGTGGCATGACTGTCATTACAAATGAGAAAAATGAGCTTATTCCTACTAGGACTGTAACAGGATGGCGTGTGTGTATTGATTATAGAAAATTAAATGACACCACCAGAAAAGATCACTTTCCCTTACCTTTTATTGATCAAATGTTGGAAAGGCTAGCCGGAAATAGTTACTATTGTTTTCTTGATGGATTTTCCGGATATTTTCAAATTCCAATAGCACCCGAGGACCAAGAGAAAACCACATTCACGTGCTCTTATGGTACTTTTGCTTATAAACGCATGCCATTTGGACTTTGCAACGCCCCTGCAACCTTTCAAAGGTGTATGATGGCGATTTTTCATGACATGATAGAAGAATGCATGGAAGTTTTCATGGATGACTTTTCAGTCTTCGGTGATATATTTGAATCATGTCTAGTTAATCTGAAACGAATGCTTATTAGATGCGAATAATCAAATCTAGTACTTAATTGGGAGAAATGCCATTTCATGGTTAAAGAAGGCATCGTTCTTGGTCATAAAATTTCAAAGGAAGGAATTGAATTGGATAGAGCTAAAGTAGATGTAATTGCTAAACTTCCACATCCCACCAATGTTAGAGGAGTTAGGAGTTTTCTAGGGCATGCCGGTTTTTACCGACGTTTCATAAAAGATTTTTCTAAAATTGCCACTCCTATGAATAAACTCCTAGAAAAAGGATGCTCCATTCATCTTTTCAGATGAATGTATCAAATCTTTTAATATTCTTAAAGAAAAACTCACTAATGCACCGATCATGATAACACCAAATTGGAATCTACCGTTTGAACTAATGTGCGATGCAAGTGATTTTGCAATGGGAGCCGTTTTAGGACAAAGGATTGAAAAATGATTTCAACCTATATATTATGCTAGTAAGACGTTACAAGGAGAACAAACAAATTATACAACTACTGAAAAAGAACTCCTTGCTATTGTCTTTGCTTTTGAAAAATTTCGATCATATCTCGTTCTAGCTAAAACGGTGGTCTATACCGACCATTCTGCTCTTAGATACCTATTTTCGAAACAAGATGCCATACCAAGATTAATCCGTTGGATCTTACTCTTACAAGAATTCGATATTGAAATCCGAGATAAAAAAGGAGCAGAAAATCTCGTCGCTGATCATCTTTCTCGTCTTGAAAATCCCGAATTAGAAGTTCTAAATGAATCGGCCATACAAGACAACTTTCCTGATGAATATCTATTGAAGATATATTATAATGAAATCCCATGGTTTGCAGACTATGCAAACTACTTAGTTTGTGGATACCTTGAAAAAGGATTATCATACCAAAAACGAAAGAAATTCTTCAGTGATATAAAGCACTATTTCTGGGAAGATCCACATTTGTTTAAAAGTTGTCCCGATGGAATAATACGCCGATGTGTATTTGGAAATGAAGCTAGTAAAATCTTAAACCATTGTCACACAGGACCAACAGGAGGGCATTATGGGCCTCAATTAACAGCAAGAAAAGTTTATGAAGCTGGATTCTATTGGCCTACAATTTACAAAGACGCACACCTTCTTTGCAAATCCTGTGATGCTTGTCAAAGGGCCGAAAAAATAAGTCAACGTGATGAAATGCCACAAAATGTCATTCAAGTATGTGAAGTATTTGACATTTAGGGTATTGACTTTATGGGTCCATTTCCAAAATCTCATAATAATCTCTACATTCTCGTTGCCATTGATTATGTATCTAAATGGGCGGAAGCACAAGCTCTCCCAACTAATGATGCACGAGTTGTAGTCAACTTTTTAAAACGTCTTTTTGCAAGGTTTGGAACACCGAAAGCTTTAATAAGTGATTGGGGTACTCATTTCTGTAATAATCAACTTGAGAAACTTCTTAAAAGATATGGAGTAACTCATAAAATCTCCACTGCTTATCATCCACAAACAAGTGGACAAGTTGAAAATACCAACCGAGCTTTAAAACGTATTCTAGAGAAAATCGTAGGATCAAATCCGAAGGAATGGTCCATTAAATTGGAGGATGCACTCTGGGATTTTAGAACAGCCTACAAAACTCCAATTGGAACCATACCTTTTAGACTCGTTTATGGAAAAGCATGTCATCTTCCAGTAGAAATTGAACACAAAGCATTTTGGGCTTTGAAGACATGTAATCTTGATTTACATGAAGCCGGACGTCTACGATTAAGTCAACTAAACGAATTAGAAGAATTAAGACATGAAGCATACGAAAATTCGTTAATCTATAAGGAAAGAACAAAGAAATGGCATGATAAAAGAATCAGAAGTTTAAAAGAATTTAAAGAAGGAGACAGAGTTCTTCTTTTCAATTCACGATTCAAGCTATTTCCTGGAAAATTGAAATCAAGATGGTCTGGACCATTCATAGTCAAAAGAGTTTTCCCATACGGAACGATAGAATTAATAAATTCAAATGGGATTGAATTTAAAGTTAATGGTCACAGAGTTTAACATTACATAGATAGTCCGATGGAAGTCAACAATGAAGTTAATCACAATTTCGATACCACAGCTAACTAAGTGTGGGGAGAATAAAGTCTTTTAAGGATTTTATGTATTTCTGTTAGAGTTAGATTTTCTGTTTTCGTGTAGTTCTCGAAAATGGAACCCGAATGGTCTTTCCCTAGCAGACCCTAAAGAACTAGTCTTCTCCCCCCATTCTGAATTTTTATTTTTTTTAGGAAATGAAGATTGCCGGTGAACTAAACCATGGTCTAATACTACACGCTTTGATCACTAAACGTAATAATGACACACTTCTGAGTGAAATAGTATCAGTAATCAGAGAAAGATTGGACGGAGTAAGAAAAGAATCCAGATGCGAAGATAATAAGTTACAATTTGGTAAAGCAAAATCAAAATCCGCAGCGAAAAGAAGAGCATGACACCTTGAAAGATGTCACAAATGCGGAAAATGGTCACATGGAGGTAAATGTTCAAATAATCAAACCTATTCAAATACCGAATTTGTTACTTTATGCAGAGACGGACCGTTCATATGTTTAGAAGAAAAAACACTGAATGCTCGAGGTTACGCCTATGTAGCCATGGAAAACCAATTAAATCGACTATCTTATGAATGGATAGATCGTATAACTAAGAATACTATCTCACAGGTAAGTCTGTACAGTTTTTTGTTTTTATTTTTATTTTTATTTTTAACCTTTTGATAATAAACGCTAATTTGTTCGCTATAAAGTATTAAATTGATATTAAATAAAATTAGGTTTGGTGACCGAAATTATTGATACCATACAAAAATTTATTACATCAATGCTAAATTTAACGTTTATTCTTAAGGTATAAATATCTTTAATCAATCAACTTAAAATATTTCAAAAATTCGTCATGAGTTAAATTAGGTCATGGAACCGAAATTACTTTACCGAAAAGAGGGGCGCATATTTTTGATAATATTTGATTGATTAAAGTGGGATAAAAGCCAAAAAGATTTTTAATTTTATTTTTACTTTGTTTTTAAAATTAATATATAAATCTTAAATTAATATTGTAAACTTTTTAAAATCAATATATTTAAGTTTGTCAATATTTGAAAAAATTAATATTTTTAATATAAGTTTGTATGAAAACAAAAATATAATATAAGTTTGGTGTGAATTTATAATATGAATTTTTAATTAAGTTTGGTGTGAATTTTTAATATTAATTTTGAATTTTATGCATTTTTAATTTAAGTTTGGTGTGAATTTAAAAACAAAAAATTTACTTTATTTCGCTAAGTTAAAAATATGATTTTTAAAATTCGTCGTAAGTTGAAGACTAGGTCTTTGAACCGAAATTGCTTTACCCGAGGAAGGGACGAGAACTTTTATTATCATTATTTTTAATCTTATTGAATTAAAGTATGCCAAAAATATAAAAAAACCCAAAATCTAAGCTTTTAAAACAATCGCTTGAACAAGACAAATTTTAAAATTTTGTCGAAGGACGGACTAGGACATCGATCCGAAACGACCTCGTCCTAAATAACAAAGGAAAACAAAATTTTAAATTTATTTTATATTTGTTTTATAAGTTAAGATTTTATTTTTTTTTAAAAAAAATATCAAACCCCGCGACTCGCGGAGGGACCAAAACCCAGAAAAAAATAAAAACGTAAACTGATCAGTCCACACACCACACCACAAAAATACTGCGAAAATAAAACCCAAAAAAAACCGAGAAAACACTCCCAAATTCACAAATTTTCACCGTTAATCATCAAATCTTTTACTAAAATCATGTTAAGAAGGATGCTATCAAGGAATTACTCAAGTAAAACGGTAAATTTCTACACCTAAACACCATTTAATCCGAAAATTGGTGTTCTTGAGCAATTTTATACCCAATTCGATTTTGATGATTTTTAGTGTAATTATGCTTAAATTGCTTATGTATTATGCTTGTATAACCTAGATTGATGCTATTTAACATGATTAGAAGCCTTAAACTTCAAATTTTGAGTAATCTAGGGTTTGTGTTCTTGAGCAATTTGGGGCTTTTAGATATAAATAGGTTATGGCCAATTTTTGTCATGAATTGTTGCTAAATTAAGTAGTGTAACATGTTTAGGTAGTTAAATGATCCAAACTTTGAGCCTAAACAAGATTTTGAGAATTAAAGCGGACTTTTTCAAGTCTTAAATTCATGAACTTGATTTTTGAGAGATAATGCCAATTGAGACTTGTTTAATTGCTAGTAATGATTATTTTGACATGTTATTTGAGTTGAATGCTTATGAACTTGGCGAACATTTTGGTATATGCTTATTTGAAAAAGTGTAGATTTGATAAAAATATGAAAATGAGCTTAAGTTTGATATAAATTGGACATGTTATTGTAATTATTTTGATTGATGATTTTGCTGACACTAATGCATATCTGGATGCACAAAAATTGTGTTTGATGTGTTTTGCAGACTGAAAGGGGTGAATCTTCATCCCAAGCTCGCAATGCTCCTCCTGAGAATGCAGACCAATAGGAGGTGGATAACTACTACAAGCAAGATATACCTCATCCAGTAATGAAATTTTCTGATATGCACTTAGAAGATTTGCACCCGAACTTGAGATTTGACAGACGTTGGATAGATTATCCAAAATACCAAAGAGGATTGCATACTCTTCATTCTAAAGCTGTTGAGGTACCTAGGCTCATAGAATGGGGACCATTAGAAGCTGTAGAATTGGCCGGGCCAATTAGGGAATTACTTGCACATAGGTATGGTAATTCTACTTTCAACGATTGGGTACGGTTATTCAACATGCGTAGACCTGTATATAAAGTATGGTGTGAAGAATTGTTGTGTAGTATAGAGTTAAATGATCGGGTAGCTAGTTTAACCGATCGATCTTTTATTAGATTTTTGTTAGGAGGTTCGATGCGACACATGTCTTTACTAGACATGGCTCAGGCCTTACGTATATATACGCCTGAGGAGTTAGCATCTGCCGATTGTAGAGGGTTGATACTAAATGGTAGAAAGATAGACGAAAATTTTGATACGCATGGTGTATGGAGTCAAATGACTAGCCATCACCGATTCAAAGGGGGAAATTACTCTTATTTGGATATAGATAGAGCAGAGTTAAGAGTAATTCATAGATTTTTAGCTAATTCGATTACACAAAGAGGTAAGAATAAGGAAAAGGTAAATGAACAGGATTTGTTTTACCACATGTGTATTCGAGACCTACAAAGCGCTGTAAGTATACCATATTGTGTGGGTTATTATTTATCAGCTATGGTTAGGGGGATGAGACCGCATAGCATAATAGGAGGTGGTATATTTATTACTTTGATTGTTGAATATCTCAATGTGGATATAAGTCGGGGGGGATTATTAATCGAAGAACCAGAACCCCAAGATACAATAGGTTTAAATCTATACCATGGTGCTAAAGTTTTGAAGAGGCAAAATAACGCCGCAGTACGATATAATAGTAGACATCCACAGGTTGAGAGAAACCAACAGCAAGGTAATGTAGGAGGGGGAAATGAAATGGCAGAAATGCAAAGGTTTATAGCTTCACAAGAGTATGAAAATGCTAGACATAGAGCATTTGAAGATTGGCAAGTTCATCAAAACCAAATCATAGCTTATTGCCAACATATAGGTAGAAACTATATTCCTACCCCAACGCCCATATTCCCTCCCTGGTCTATAGAGATGCAACCACCGTATCCTACGTATAACCCAGGAGAAGAATTTTATAGCACATATGGTTATGCATGGAACCCCTTCTGGTATCAGTATCATCCCTAGTCTACTTAGTTTTTTTTTATTTTATTATTTGTAATGTTGATACATTTAATACTTATGTCGGATTTGTATTAGTTTTTATAATTTTCTAAATTTTATTATTAGATTTTAATAATTTTTGAATGTGGGGTAATATACCAAACTTCAAAAATATGTATATATGTTTGCAGTTTATCTTATGTACACAACAGGGTAAAACAACGCATTTTCAAAGACTGGCATTAAGTTCAGCAAAAGCAACTAATTTTGACGACAAGATGCAAAATATATGTGAAATAACAACAAGACGGAATGAACAAATGATATGCACCATTTATCATTCAGCAAGCAAACACAAATATGTTTGGAAACTTTGGTAAAATTTAATCATTTCTACGCTAATCACCCTCAATAATTTAAATTGTTACTGATTTCTTGCAAATGAGGGCATTGCAAGATCTTAAGTGTGGGAAGGGGTTAAATTCTTTCGGATTTTTAATATTTTTTACTTCATACACTTGGTTACCATTAAAAATACTAGTAAAGCAGTAGTTGTATTAGAATCTAGTGATCTCTGATAATAAAGAACAGCCCTAGTCTTATATACTGACTACCCACTTCTAGTAAAATTTTTCAAAATTTTCAACTAAATCTACTCAAAATCATGTTTATACATATTTATGAACGATAAAACTAGGTGTTAACACCGAAATTATTGTTACCTCGGAAATGACATAAATTGAGAAACAAACCAAAATGTTAGAATTCATTTAAGAATGGAATAGAGGAGAACAAAAAGGCAATAAAAAGGAAAATAAAAGCCAATTGTGGGAAAATTTACCAAGTTTTTCAAAACATATATCACATATTTTTGTACAAATGACTGAAAATACTTTTGCTTTGGACTAATCTAAAAAGTTTTGCCCGATGAAAGAAAAGAAGAGATGGATCTACACGATGAATCAATTCCATCATTAAAAGGAAGTAAAGTCTTCTGAAAAAGAAACGCGCTTCTTGATTTAGGTCATGAAGTTGTCGTCCAAACCAGCTATAGGTTGACGAAAAACCTAGAAAAGTCATCACTAAAATCAGCAGGAAATCCACGGACCTCAGCATTAAACAGGGTCGCCAAGTGGTCAGATTTATCCTAACCATGAGAAGGATTTATCTCGTACAATGGGGGGCACCGTGCAAATTAGCTTGATAAGACTAATGAATCAGATCCCCATAAAGGATAATCTCCTTAAAGATCAAAAATCAGCTTTTAAGACTGATATTACTCAATTCTAGAGATTGACCTTAAAGATTGAGAATTACAAACTCATGGAATTCGATGATATCTAAACTCGAGCTTGAACGAGAAAATATTTTGATCAAATTATAAACCGATCTGTTTTCTGAATACCCATTTTCAATGCGTTCATTACCATTGAACGTAAAATCCTAGGAATTCACCTGGAATTCATTAGGTCGCCTGAACCAAATCGGGTGTCAACCGTAAGAACGTTGGTTGCATAGCATGGTCGAAGACAGGACCTTGTGCCAGACCGAAAAAATTATAAGGGTGAGCTTTACTATTGCTCCTACAAAGGATAGTAATTGTGTCCGACACGTTAAAAGACCATAATTAAAAGCATGTCAGAGGACATTGCCTTAACAGTTGCTTGTTCAACGCTTTCCTTTACAACCGGACGGTAGTTTATCGAAAGGTAATATACGGAGCAAGTAAACTGGACGTGTTGCTTTCCTAATACAAGGTTAGCAAGTGGGTGACACAAAACCGCAAGTTTTGTGCTAAAATTTTCAAATCTGAAACCCACCAAACCCATAAAAAGAACTTGCAAACACCGGTGAAGGGTTATTCCTGAAAACTTATCTAGGGTAAAAGCTAGATTTAATTTTCAAAATATCAAATGTTTTCATAAAGATCCAATTTCCTTAAAGGATCTAAATTTTTATAGTCATATGGGACTGTAAACTACAACGTTACTACCATTGTTTATACCGCCGTAAAGAAATCACTGATGTACAAAGTGTGAATAATAAAGAAGTGATTCTAGTATTTCAAGACTATATTGCTTGAGGACAAGCAACGCTCAAGTGTGGGAATATTTGATAATGCTAAAAATGAACATATATTTCATAGCATTATTCCTCAAGAAAGACAAGCTTTTAGTTGCAATTGTTCTATTTACAAGTGATATTCGTTTAAATATTAAAAGGTGAAGACAAAAGACAGATTCGACGAATTGAAGATGCAAACGACCAAAAAGCTCAAAAGTACAAAATACAATCAAAGAGGTTCCAATTATTGATAAGAAACGTCTCGAAATTACAAGAGTACAAGATTCAAAACGCAAAGTACAAGATATTAAATTGTACGCAAGGACGTTCGAAAATCCGGAACCGGGACCAGAGTCAACTCTCAACGCTCGACGCAACGGACTAAAAATTACAAGTCAACTATGCACATAAATATAATATAATATTTAAATAATTCTTATAATTATTTATATATTATATAAATAATAAAAATCCGTCGGCAAGAAAGACTCCAAAATTGGTGAGCTGGAATTTCAAACTCCGCGACTCGCGGAGTTTGAAGGCAGAAAAGGCCGCGAGTCGCGGAGACCCTCTGAACTCAATTCCCTATAAAAGCAAATGAATTCTGATCATTTTCATATCCTAAAAAAAAATTCAATCTCTCTCTCAATATATACGTAAATATATATATATAATTTATATTTTAATTTTAATTTTAATTTTAAATCCTAATAATAAGGGTATGTTAGCGAATGTTGTAAGGGTGTAAGTCGAAATTCTGTCCGTGTAACACTACGGTATTTTTAATCATTGTAAGTTATGTTCAACCTTTTTACATTAATGTCTCGTAGCTAAGTTATTATTATGCTTATTTAATCCGAAGTAATCATGATGTTGGGCTAATTACTAAAATTGGGTAATTGGGCTTTGTACCATAATTGGGGTTTGGACAAAAGAACGACACTTGTGGAAATTAGACTATGGGCTATTAATGGGCTTTATATTTGTTTAACTAAATGATAGTTTGTTAATGTTAATATAAAGATTTATAATTGGACGTACCCATAAATTACCATATACACTCGATCGGACACGATGGGCGGGGTATTTATATGTACGAATAATCGTTCATTTAACCGGACACGGGAATGGATTAATAGCCACTAGAATAATTAAAACAGGGGTGAAATTATGTACAAGGACACTTGGTATAATTGATAACAAAGTATTAAAACCTTGAGTTACACTCAGTCGACATCCTGGTGTAATTATTAAACAAAGTATTAAAATCTTGTTACAGTTTAAGTCCCCAATTAGTTGGAATATTTAACTTCGGGTATAAAAATAATTTGACGAGGATACTCGCACTTTATATTTATGACTGATGGACTGTTATGGACAAAAACCAGACAGACATATTAAATAATCCAGGACAAAGGACAATTAACCCATGGGCATAAAACTAAAATCAACACGTCAAACATCATGATTACGGAAGTTTAAATAAGCATAATTATTTTATTTCATATTTAATTTCCTTTATTTTATATTTAATTGCACTTCTAATTATCGCATTTTATTTTATTGTTATTGTATTTAATTTCACTTTTAATTATCGTACTTTTAATTATCGCAAGTTTATTTTATCGCACTTTTATTTATCGCAATTTCATTATCGTTATTTACTTTACGCTTTAAATTTAGTCTTTTATTTATTTAATATTTTACATTTGGTTTTAACTACGACTAAAGTTTTAAAATCGACAAACCGGTCATTAAACTGTAAAAACCCCCCTTTATAATAATAATAATATTACTTATATATATATATTTGTATTTTTATAAAAGTAAACTAATATAGCATTAAGCTTTGTTTAAAGATTTTCCCTATGGAACGAACCGGACTTATTAAAAACTACACTACTGTACGATTAGGTACACTGCCTATAAGTGTTGTAGCAAGGTTTAAGTATATCCATTCTATAAATAAATAAATATCTTGTGTAAAATTGTATAATATTTAATAGTATTTCCTTGTAAAATATAAGCTATTTTATATACACCTCTGCTTTGAGATCATAATACATCACAAAGTGTCAACAGAAAGTGTTCTCAGAAAGTGTCAGGAAAAGTCTACTTATGCTTATGCATTTTTAGATTTTACATCAGAATCAGGATCAGACAACTTCAGTCCCTGAACTTCAAAATAAAATCTGTAATCGGGTTTAATGTTGTTGTTGGTAGGTTTTGGATTGGAAATTGACTTGACCATATTTAGGGCTTGTAAATCAGGTATAATCACTAGTGTTTGTGATTATGGAAGTGTTGGAACCCATTTGGGTGTATTTAGAAGACTAATTTTGAAACGGGTTAAAATTAGGATTTGTAGGTGATTTTGAGAAAGATAAGTGTTTAACACTTATGATTTGGTCTAATTGGCGTATTAGGACTATTTTCACTAGTGTTAGTGATTATTGGTTAGTTTGGGCATGGTTTGTGCTTGGAAGTGCAATTGGGTCAAAATTGCACTAAGTGTTAATTTGGGTTGGTTTGTAATCCACCCTAATTGTGTTGTTTGTTATGTAATAAATGGAATAGGTACTTTCCATTGACGTGTTACGGATTATTTGGTTCCATTCATCAAGGCGCTAAGGTGAGTGTAAATATATTATATGCGTATGTATGCATAGGATGGGTGCAGGTGGGGTAGAGTGATCCTTGGGCGTTCGGGTTCACTTTACATGTGTGTGAAATGATGGAATATATGAGTTTTGGGTCCACGTGGCACGTTTGTGCGTTTTGGGTTACCACCCTTGGGGTAGTGAATCTCGGGCGTATCGAATTTACATTGAAAAGTAGGTCAACCCCGTTGATGTTGTTAAGGTGATTTGGGTAGTGATTCTCGTGTAGTTTCGGCTTCACTAGTGAATCGCGTGTGGTTTCAGATTCACGATGTTGCGTGTGGTTTCGGACATTCCCGTTGTTGTGATGACTTAGGGTAGTGAATCGCGTGTGGTTGCGGATACACTGGGGGCGTGTACTTTTGGCTAACCCTATCGTCGTGGAGGTGAAGGTGGTGAATCGCTTGTAGTTTCGGATTCACTGAGCGCGTGTGGTTTCGGCCGGCCTTCATGAGTTTGAGGTTAAGGGGTTAACCTTGGGATTTTGGGGAGACGTATATACATATATATATTGTTGTGTTGTAGCTAATCTTGCGGATTTGGCATGGTAGTACGTAATGTATAGCTTGCTAGTTATATCTAGTAAACGGTTTTGGGGTTGTTACATCAATGTACCTAAATTCTATGTTAAATAAATAAAAAGTATCAAAATGGTATTTAAATATGCATAAAAATTTAAATGCAGAGGTAATAATTATCGAAAAATTTGCAAGTTCAAAATTCACCTTTTAAAAATAGTAAAGCGACTTTTTCGGCTTTGAAACTATTTCGAATGGCATCAACCCTATAGGAAGTCTTTATCGTAGTGTCTTTCTCTAGTCATCGTGCGAAAATGGATCCAATCTTTAACCGAAATTGTTTATCACATTGGCCACATAATTCGGCATAATTATGTGGTAAACGTAATATGCTCAAAAATGTGTTCCGCGGGCATGAATTATTACCGAAACGAAACTAGAGTCAAATATATTCGCATTCAATATGAAATTTTATAACAAAACAATAATAGAGTTATGGATTGAGAGATATCAAAAAGTGCCACTAAATAATTGAATCATTAAACCAATATGTCGCAAAACGTGTAAGGATTTGTGACTAGTGAGGTCATATTAACCTCAAAAAGATTCTTAATGTACCTAAATTCAATTTTACATAAATAACGAGTATCAAAATGGTATTTAAATATACATAAAAACTCAAATGCAAAGGTAATAATTATCAAAAAATCTGAAAGTTCAAAATTCACCCTTTAAAAATAGCAAAACGACTTTTTCGGCATTGAAACTATTTCGAATGGCAACAACACTTTAGGAAGTCTTGCTTGTAGGCCTTTTCTCTAGTCATCGTGCGAAAATGGATCCAATCTTCAACCGATATTGATTTATCACATTGACCACATAATTCGGCATAATTATGTGGCAAACGTAATGTGTTCAAAAATGTGTTATGCGGCCATGAATTATTATCGAAACAAAACTATAGTCAAATATATTCGCATTCAATACGAAATTTTAAAACAAAAATAATAATAGAGTTATGGATCGAGAGATATCAAAAAGTGTCACTAAATAATTGAACCATTAAACCAAGATGTCGCAAAACGTGTAAGGATTTGTGGCTAGTGGGGTGATATTAACCTCAAAAAGATTCTCAATGTACTTAAATTCAATGTTTCATAAATAAAAAGTATCAATATGGTATTTAAATATGCATAAAATTTTTAATGCAGAGGTAATAATTATCGTAAAATCTGAAAGTTCAAAATTCACCTTTTAAAAATAACAAAGCGACTTTTTCGGCGTCGAAACTGTTACGAATGGGAGCAACCCTGTAGGGAGTCTTTTTCGCAGTGCTATTCTCTAGTCATCGTGCAAAAATGGATCCATTCCTTAACCGAATTTGATTTATCACATTGGCCACAAAATTCAGCATATTTATGTGGTAAACGTAATGTGTTCAAAAATGTGTTTTGCAGCCATGAATTATTATCGAAATGAAATTATATTCAAATATATTCGCATTCAATATGAAATTTTTAAACAAAAACAATAATAGGGTTATGGATTGAGAGATATCAAAAAGTGCCACTAAATAATTGAACCATTAAAATAAGATGTCCCCAAACGTGTAAGGATTTGTGGCTAGTGGGGGTGATATTCACCTCAAAAAGATTCTAAATGTACCTAAAGTCAATGTTACATAAATAACAAGTATCAAAATTGTATTTAAATATGCATAAAAATTAAAATGCAAAGGTAATAATTATCGAAAAATCTGAAAGTTCAAAATTCACCTTTTAAAAATAGCAAAATGACATTTTCGACGTTGAAACTATTTCGAATGGCAGCAACCCTTTAGGAAGTCTTGCTCGTTGTACCTTTCTCTAGTCATCGTGCGAAAATGGATCCAATCTTCAACCGAAATTGATTTATCACATTGGCTACATAATTTAGCATAATTATGTGGCAAACATAATGTGTTCAAAAATGTGTTTTGCAGCCATGAATTTTTATCGAAACAAAACTATAGTCAAATATATTCGCATTTAATTTGAAATTTTAAAAGAAAAACAATAATAGAGTTATGGATTGAGAGATATTAAAAAGTTCCACTAAATAATTGAACCACTGAAATAAGATGTCGCAAAGCGTGTAAGGATTTGTGGCTAGTGGGGTGATATTCACCTCAAAAAAATTCTAAATGTACCTAACGTCAATGTTAAATAAATAGCAAGTATCAAAATTTTATTTAAATATGCATAAAAATTAAAATGCAAAGGTAATCATTATCAAAAAATCTGAAAGTTCAAAATTCACCTTTTAAAAATAGCAAAACGACTTTTTCTGCGTTGAAACTATTTCGAATGGCATCAACCCTATAGGAAGTGTTGCTCGTAGTGCCTTTCTCTAATCATCGTGCGAAAATGGATCCAATCTTTAGCCAAAATTGTTTTATCACATCGACCACATAATTCAGCATAATTATGTGGCACTTGTAATTTGTTCAAGAATGTGTTCTATGACCATGAATTATTATCAAAACGAAACTATAGCAAAATTTATTCGCATTCAATACAAAATTTTAAAACAAAAACAATAATAGAGTTATGGATTGAAAGATATCAAAAAGTGCCACTAAATAATTAAACCATTAAACCAAGATGTCGCAAAACATGTAAGGATTAATGGCTAGTGGGGTTATATTAACCTGAAAAAGATTCTCAATGTACCTAAATTCAACGTTGCATGAATAACAAGTATCAAAATGGTATTAAAATATTCACAGAAATTCAAATGCAAAGGTAATAATTATCGAAAAATCTAAAAGTTCAGAATTCACCTTTTAAAAATAGCAAAATGACTTTTTCATCGATGAAACTATTTCGAATGGCATCAAACCTATAAGAAGTCTCGCTCGTAGTTCCTTTCTCTAATCATCGTACGAAAATGGATCCAGTCTTCAACCAAAATTGTTTTATCACATCGGCCACATAATTCAGCATAATTATGTGGCAAACGTAATGTTTTCAAAAATGTGTTCTGCGGTCATGAATTACTATCGAAATGAAATTACAGTCAAATATATTCTCATTCAATACGAAATTTTATAACCTAGTTAATAATAGAGTTATGTATTGAGAGATATCAAAAAGTGCAACTAAATAATTGAACTATTAAAATAAGATGTCGCTAAACGTGTAAGGATTTGTGGCTAGTGGGGTGATATTCACCTCAAAAAGATTATAAATGTACCTAAAGTCAATGTTACATAAATAACAAGTATAAAAATGGTATTTAAATATGCATAAAAATTCAAATGCAAAGGTAATAATTATTGAAAAATCTATAAGTTCAGAATTCACCTTTTAAAAATAGCAAAACGGCTTTTTTTGGCGTTGAAACTATTTCGAATGGCATCAACCCTATAGGAAGTCTTGCTCGTAGTGCCTTTCTCTAATCATCGTACGAAAATGAATCCAATCTTTAACCAAAATTGTTTTATCTCATCGGCCACATAATTCAGCATAATTATTTGGCAAACGTAATGTGTTCCAAAAATGTGTTCCGCGACCATGAATTATTATCAAAACAAAACTATAGTGAAATATATTCACATTCAATTTAAAATTTTAAAACAAAAACAATAATAGAGTTATGGATTGAGAGATATCAAAAAGTGCCACTAAATAATTGAACCATTAAAATAAGATGTCGCAAAACGTGTAAGAATTTGTGGCTAGTGGGGTATATTAACCTCAAAAAGATTCTCAATGTACCTAAATTCAATGTTACATAAATAAAAACTATCAAAATGTTATTTAAATATGCATAAAAATTAAAATGCAAAGGTAATAATTATCGAAAAATCTGAAAGTTCTAAATTCATCTTTTAAAAATAGCAAAACGACTTTTTCGGCATTGAAACTATTTCGAATGGCAGCAACCCTTTATGAAATCTTGCTCGTAGTGCCTTTCTCTAGTCATAGTGCGAAAATAGATTCAATCTTCAACCAAAATTGTTTTATCACATTTGCCACATAATTCAGTATAATTATTTGGCAAACGTAATGTGTTCAAAAATGTGTTTAGCGGCCATGAATTATTATCGAAACGATACTATAGTCAAATATATTCGCATTCAATACGAAATTATAAAACAAAAACAATAATAGAGTTATGGATTGAGCGATATCAAAAAGTGCCACTAACTAATTGAACCATTAAAACAAGATGTCACAAAACGTTTATGGATTTGTGGCAAGTGGGGTGATATTCACCTAAAAAAGATTCTCAATGTACCTAAAT
The DNA here is from genome assembly GCF_046630445.1 of Rutidosis leptorrhynchoides. Taxonomy (NCBI): domain Eukaryota; kingdom Viridiplantae; phylum Streptophyta; class Magnoliopsida; order Asterales; family Asteraceae; genus Rutidosis; species Rutidosis leptorrhynchoides. The sequence continues at coordinate 138,799,907 of NC_092339.1, forward strand.
TCAATGTTACATAAATTACAAGTATTAAAATTGTATTTAAATATGCATAAAAATTCAAATGCAAAGGTAATAATTATCGAAAAATCTAAAATTTCAAAATTCACCTTTTAAAAATAGTAAAATGAATTTTTCGGTGTTGAAACTATTTCGAATGGCATAAACCTATAGAAAGTCTTGCTCGTAGTGTTTTCTCTAGTCATCGTGCGAAAATGGATCCAATCTTCAACTGAAATTGATTTATCACATTGGCCACATAATTCAGCATAATTATGTGGCAAACGTAATGTGTTCAAAAATATGTTTTGCGGCCATGAATTATTATCAAACGAAACTATAGTCACATATATTCGCATTCAATAAGAAATTTTAAAACAAAAACAATAATAGAGTTATGGATTGAGAGATATCAAAAAGTGCCACTAAATAATTGAACCATTAAAATAAGATGTCGGAAAACGTGTAAGGATTTGTGGCTAGTGGGGTGATATTCACCTCAAAAAGATTCTAAATGTACCTAAAGTCATGTTATTGAGATCGGCCAAAAAGTCACGTTTTTACCCCCGATATTAAGCCCTAAATCCATAAAGTTCAAAACTTTGTCGACAAAATAATCGCTTTTTTGGTTAATTTTGTAGATTAAGTAATTACGAAGGCGATGCAAAAAGAATCAAGTAAAACGGAGCTAAAACAAAAAATCTAGAGCGAAAACGTTGAAAGATAAGTTACGACCCAGGAAATCAAGTTACGATCCAGGAAAAACAGCAGACCAGGGCAGACCATACGGCTTGCCACCCGGCTTTCCATACGGCCTGCAACAATGTGAAACGGCATCCCACTATCCGGGAACAACAAATGGATTGCCCTGGCATACGGCCTGCCAGCCGTATGCCAGGAGATTTTTGCCTATTTAAGGAGCTTTTTGCCTTCATTTTCACACACACTAAATTTGTACTTCAATTTAGATTTTCAAGATTTTTAGTTAGTTTTTAGTAGTAGCTTAGCTTTTATTTTCTGGAGGATATCCCGGCGAGTCCCTACGATCTCGGGCAGATTTCTTTAGCTTTTTCAGGTTTTTATTCGAAACGCTTGTCTTACTAATTAAACATGTATTGTTATTATTTATGTTTAATAATGCATTCCGATATTACCATGTTAGCTTAATTAATCTGTATGTTGTCATGATAGAAGTTTGGGTTAGCATAATTATGTTAAATTAGTACGGTTACTATCGTCATACTGAATTTGTGATTCCGATAGATTTGTATGCTAGCATCTTAAGGATTGACCAACCTAGGTTTTTGATCAGGACTTGTCCACCTATATGAACTTAGCTACTTCATAGGATTAAGACCCCTGGTTATACTGTATCTAAAGATTCTATGAACTCGGTTTGGCCGAAGTTCCTGAGAGGCATCTAATGCACTTTTAGGACACGAAACTTAGGAATTGAGACATGCATGACCTAGTATGCCTATTGACTGTTCCAAAGAGACCTCTTAGGAGATTTTAAGATCTAGTTAGTGCCTTAACTATGTGACTTAAACCTATTGCATGTTCTTGTATGATTGTTGCCCTAGGATTAAGTCATATTAACTGTTTAGGTATCTATTAGGTTTCTATCTGCTTTACTTTCAGTATATCAATTATAAAGTTGTATAATGTTTAGATTGGTATGATATCATTAGTATGATGAAATGGTTGTTAGTTTACATTAAGGTTTTGTCAACTTAATCCAACGAACTCCTTCCGTTTGTGATCAGCGTTCACTCAACACTGCACGTTGTTATTTAGTTACCCAAACTGATAACGAAGGTTAGGATTAGAACTCAACTCACTAATAAACCTAGTTCTTTACTGAGGATAACCTCCAAGGTATAGTTACCTTTCAATTATACAACCAAGTGACATACTTTTCACTACTCAACGAGAACTCCGAGAGTCTAGAGATAAGTAGGTCTGTGTAATTGGCTCATCCAACCAGATCTACACTATTCTAAGCATAGCTTTAACATAAACATAATTACCATTCCCTAGCCCAAACTAATATCTTGGTCAGTATTTCCCTGATCTGCATACTCTGGATATCCCTCCACCATCTTTAATTTTCCGCAATTAGGACTATTAGCTTAAAACCAACTACTATCCTTTATCTAGGTAATTTAACCAAAGACAATAATCCACTTGATCTTCAATTCATTTAACCATTCAAAAGTACGACCCTATGTTAACTTACACCTTCTACCTTAAAAAGTTAAAAGTAAATTTAGGCCCCGCAAAATATAGATAATAAACCAATGTTCTCCCTCTGGATAGCTGATTCTGACGCCTTACGGCCTAACAACACCGCATAAATAAAATCATCCGTTTCGGTCATATCAAGAGAGAGACAAATTTTTAGCGTCGTTGCCGGGGATCGAATATTTTCAATTGAAAAATATTTTAAACAGACAAAAGTATTATTTGGTGGTGTCTAAGAAAGATAATTATACATGGACTTGGTTGTTGAATTTTCCAAACAGTCTCCAATTATATTGGAACTAAAATGATACTGCCTCTCCGTAGTCGATCTGGCCACTTAGGTACAAAGTAATCTGCAAGAAATCCCATTAATTAGAATATCCGATAAGGTTAGCGATCGAATTTGAAGAATAATTATTTTAATTAAATTATCGATCATTTTAGTAAATTAATATTTTTTAAAAGTTAGTTTTTAAGTCTTTTTAAACGGAAAAAACCTAAAAAAGGAACAACAAAACACCTTACTTCTATGCAAAAGTCATGCTTAGAAGAAAGAGGAGGACCAATCACCTTAGGAATCGAAGGAATTCCTGAAATCAGTTCACACATGATCAAATTGGTCAGTATGATCTGTGAATTTCAAGGATTTCGGACTGACGATCCAAACTTTCACCTGAATAAATTTATCAGTCTGGTTGACTCTTTTAAGAAGGAAGAAAACGAGAAAAACATTTTGAAACTTCACCTTTTTCAATATTCTTTATCTGCAAGCGCTTTAACATGCTTTGATGAGCTTAAACTAAATTCAATACATTCATAGGAGGAATTCGCTACAAAGTTTTTAAACAAATTTTATCCACCCTCCCTACAAACTTGTTTAAGAAATGACATCACAAACTTTTCTAAAAAAAATGAGTCATTGTGTCTAGCATTGAATAGAGTAAAGGTGATGCTTAAAAGATGTCCAAATCATTCGTTAAGTCAGGCAGACATAATCTGAATGCTTTACAATGGTTTGACCAAGGATTATAAGTCTCTCCTAGACATTGTCTTGCAAGGCAACTTCATGTCACGAACAGCAGACGAAGCATGGAATCTCTTAGAAACAATAGCTGCACAACAAGAAGATTGGAGCAATGAAGCTGCTGAAAAGGATGACATCTTCACTCAAACGGTAAAAATGCTGGAAACCAGGTTACAAGATCTCATCCTCACTCTTCAAAGTTTATCAATTCCTAAAAGTCCCGATGCTACTAGAACCTGTCTAAGGTATCATTACCCTAGATGGGCATATAAACAGCAGAATAGCTCAGACTCTAATATAATCTTCCCGTTACGCCAACCTACTCTCCACTCTAACGAAACTTTAGTCGACTTTATGAAAAAGCAATATATGATAAACCTTCAAGTCATAGGATGCCAGAATAAATTTGATGCTTTGATATAGACTTTTGAAGAATTAATAACCAATTTTCAGCTTACGCTTAAACGATTAACCACTAAAGTTGAAACATAGTGTAGTGAGTTCGATGCCCTAGTAGTCACTAGAGGAGGGAAGGAAACAACTGTTAATATACCCATACAAGATTTTTCCGATACGGAACCTGTGCCAATTGACCCAGTTGTCAATCTACCAGAACCTATCTCTCCTAAAGCTCCGAAAATTATTCCGCGAGCCCGCATACCTTTTCCAGTTAGGCTTAGGAAGGAAAAACAAGAAGCGCAGTTCGCTAAGTATTGGGATATTATTAAAAATCTACATTTGAGTGTACGACTAGTAGATGCTTTAGTAGAAATGCCAAACTACGCTAAATTTTTCAAAGAATTACTTTCAAACAAAGAGAGATTAAGAGAGATAGTTAGCTTACCCTTAAGTGAGGAATGTTCATTAGTATTACAACACGGTATTCCCCCTAAGTTAGGAGATACAGGAAGATTTACGGTACCTTGCTACCTGCAAGATGTCCAAATCAGCAATGCGTTAGCAGACTTAGGAGCCAGTGTAAACCTAATGTCCTATTCATTATTCAAAAAGCTAGGTCTTAATGACTTAAGACCTGTGACGACCCGGAGATTTCTGACCAAATTTAAACTTAATCTCTATATGATTTCGATACGATAAGCAAAGTCTGTAATGTTGAGTCTCAAAAATGTTGAAACTATATTCATGTAATCAATTACCCTTTGACCATTTCCGACGATTCACGAACTACTACATATAAATAAATAAGTATATATATATATATATATATATATATATATATATATATATATATATATATATATATATATATATATATATATATATATATATATATATAATACTTTGAAATATAGTTTGATACAATATATGATTTAAACTATAAAATGATATAAGAGATAATAAAATTTATTATAAATCTATATATATATATATATATATATATATATATATATATATATATATATATATATATACATAAAAAGTATATTAAATATATCTTGTGATTTCAAAGTTATTTAGTAAACAACGGTAACGCTCAATTGTCATTTTGATTGATAATAAACGAGTTAAAAAGAAATTTATGTAATTTTTAAAAAATAAACGGTGATTCAAAAATGAGATTTATAAATTTTAGGCTTAATAATAATATAATTAAAGTTGTTTGTTAAATTTTAAAACTTTTTATATTTTACTTGGGATAGGGGGTGAATAATTAATGTAATTTTTATTTAATAATTAATGTTCGAATTTATACCATAATTGAAATGTCCCGTTCTTATTGATTAAATACGTTCCATATTAATTGATTTTGTTGCGAGGTTTTGACCTCTATATGAGACATTTTTCAAAGACTGCATTCATTTTTAAAACAAACCATAACCTTTAATTTATAAATAAAGGTTTAAAAAGCTTTATGTAGATTATCAAATAATGATAATCTAAAATATCCTATTTACACACGACCATTACATAATGGTTTACAATACAAATATGTTACATCGAAATCCGTTTCTTGAATGCAGTTTTTACACAATATCATACAAACATGGACTCCAAATCTTGTCCTTATTTTAGTAAGCAACAGCGGAAGCTCTTAGTATTCACCTGATAATAAACATGCTTTAAACGTCAATAAAAATGTTGGTGAGTTATAGGTTTAACCTATATATATCAAATCGTAACAATAGACCACAAGATTTCATATTTCAATACACATCCCATACATAGAGATAAAAATCATTCATATGGTGAACACCTGGTAACCGACATTAACAAGATGCATAAATAAGAATATCCTCATCATTCCGGGACACCCTTCGGATATGATATAATTTTGAAGTACTAAAGCATCCGGTACTTTGGATAGGGTTTGTTAGGCCTAATAGATCTATCTTTAGGATTCGCGTCAATTAGGGTGTCTGTTCCCTAATTCTTATATTACCAGACTTAATAAAAAGGGGCATATTCGATTTCGATAATTCAACCATAGAATGTAGTTTCACGTACTTGTGTCTATTTTGTAAATCATTTATAAAACCTGCATGTATTCTCATCCCAAAAATATTAGATTTTAAAATTGGGACTATAACTCACTTTCACAGATTTTTACTTCGTCGAGAAGTAAGACTTGGCCACTGGTTGATTCACGAACCTATAACAATATATACATATATATCAAAGTATGTTCAAAATATATTTACAACACTTTTAATATATTTTGATGTTTTAAGTTTATTAAGTCAGTTGTCCTCGTTAGTAACCTAGAACTAGTTGTCCACAGTTAAATGTATAGAAATAAATCGATAAATATTATCTTGAATCAATCCACGACCCAGTGTATACGTATCTCAGTATTGATCACAACTCAAACTATATATATTTTGGAATCAACCTCAACCCTGTATAGCTAACTCCAACATTCACATATAGAGTGTCTATGGTTGTTCCGAAATATATATAGATGTGTCGACATGATAGGTCGAAACATTGTATACGTGTCTATGGTATCTCAAGATTACATAATATACAATACAAGTTGATTAAGTTATGGTTGGAATAGATTTGTTACCAATTTTCACGTAGTTAAATGAGAAAAATTATCCAATATTGTTTTACCCATAACTTCTTCATTTTAAATCCGTTTTGAGTTAATCAAATTGCTATGGTTTCATATTGAACTATATTTTATGAATATAAACAGAAAAAGTATAGGTTTATAGTCGGAAAATTAAGTTACAAGTCATTTTTGTAAAGGTAGTCATTTCAGTCGAAAGAACGACGTCTAGATGACCATTTTAGAAAACATACTTCCACTTTGAGTTTAACCATAATTTTTGGATATAGTTTCATGTTCATAATAAAAATCATTTTCCCAGAATAACAAATTTTAAATCAAAGTTTATCATAGTTTTTAATTAACTAACCCAAAACAGCTCGCGGTGTTACTACGACGGCGTAAATCCGGTTTTACGGTGTTTTTCGTGTTTCCAGGTTTTAAATCATTAAGTTAGCATATCATATAGATATAGAACATGTGTTTAGTTGATTTTAAAAGTCAAGTTAGAATGATTAACTTTTATTTGCGAACAAGTTTAGAATTAACTAAACTATGTTCTAGTGATTACAAGTTTAAACCTTTGAATAAGATAGCTTTATATGTATGAATCGAATGATGTTATGAACATAATTACTACCTCAAGTTCCTTGGATAAACCTACTGGAAATGTGAAAAATAGATCTAGCTTCAAAGGATCCTTGGATGGCTTGAAAGTTCTTGAAGCAGAATCATGACACGAAAACAATTTCAAGTAAGATTTCCACTCGAAATAAGATTGTTATAGTTATAGAAATTGAATTAAAGTTTGAATATGATTATTACCTTGTATTAGAAAGATAACCTACTGTAATTAACAAAGGTTTCTTGATCTTGGATGATTACTTGGAATGGATTTAGAAAACTTGGAAGTAAACTTGCAATCTTGGAAGTATTCTTGATTTTATGAAACTAGAACTTTTAGAATTTATGAAGAACACTTAGAACTTGAAGATAGAAATTGAGAGAAATCAATTAGATGAAGAAAATTGAAGAATGAAAGTATTTGTAGGTGTTTTTGGTCGTTGGTGTATGGATTAGATATAAAGGATATGTAATTTTGTTTTCATGTAAATAAGTCATGAATGATTACTCAAATTTTTGTAATTTTATGAGATATTTCATGCTAGTTGCCAAATGATGGTTCCCACATGTATTAGGTGACTCACATGGGCTGCTAAGAGCTGATCATTGGAGTGTATATACCAATAGTACACACATCTAAAAGCTGTGTATTGTACGAGTACGAATACGGGTGCATACGAGTAGAATTGTTGATGAAACTGAACGAGGATGTAATTGTAAGCATTTTTGTTAAGTAGAAGTATTTTGATAAGTGTCTTGAAGTCTTTAAAAAGTGTATGAATACATATTAAAATACTACATGTATATACATTTTAACTGAGTCGTTAAGTCATCGTTAGTCGTTACATGTAAATGTTGTTTTGAAACCTTTAGGTTAACGATCTTGTTGAATGTTGTTAACCCATTATTTATTATAATAAATGAGATGTTAAATTGTTATATTATCATGATATTATGATATATAATATATCTTAGTATGATATATATACAGTTAAATGTCGTTACAACGATAATCGTTACATATATGTCTCGTTTCGAAATCATTAAGTTAGTAGTCTTATTTTTACATATGTATTTCATTGTTAATACACTTAATAATATATTTACTTATCATTTAACATAATTAACCAAGTGTATCAATATCTTAATATGATTCATATGTACCTAGTAAGACGTTGTTATAACGATAATCGTTATATATATCGTTTTCGAGTTTCTTAAATTAATAGTCTCATTTTTATGTATATAACTCATTGTTAAAATACCTAATGAGATACATACTTATAATAAAATCATGTTAACTATATATATAACCATATATAAGTCATCGTATAGTTTTTACAAGTTTTAACGTTTGTGAATCACCGGTCAACTTGGGTGGTCAATTGTCTATATGAAACCTATTTCAATTAATCAAGTCTTAACAAGTTTGATTGCTTAACATGTTGGAAAAACTTAATCATGTAAATAAAAATTTCATTTAATATATATATAAACATGGAAAAGTTCGGGTCACTACAGTACCTACCCGTTAAATAAATTTCGTCGCGAAATTTTAAGAAGTTGGAGGTGTTGACGTATCTCTGGAAATAAATGCGGGTATTTCTTCTTCATCTGATCTTCACACTCCCAGGTGAACTCGGGTCCTCTACAAGCATTCCATCGAACCTTAACAATCGGTATCTTGTTTTGTTTAAGTCTCTTAACCTCACGATCCATTATTTCGACGGGTTCTTCAATGAATTGAAGTTTTTCATTGATTTGGATTTCGTCCAACGGAATAGTGAGATCTTCTTTAGCAAAACTTTTCTTCAAATTTGAGACGTGGAATGTGTTATGTACAGCCGCGAGTTGTTGAGGTAGCTCAAGTTGGTAAGCTACTGGTCCGACACGATCTATAATCTTGAATGGTCCAATGTACCTTGGATTTAGTTTCCCCCGTTTACCAAATCGAACAACGCCTTTCCAAGGTGAAACCTTAAGCATGACCATTTCTCCAATTTCAAACTCTATATCTTTTCTTTTACTGTCCGCGTAGCTCTTTTGTCGACTCTGGGCGGTTTTCAATCTTTGTTGAATTTGAATAATTTTCTCGGTAGTTTCTTGTATTATCTCCGGACCCGTAATCCGTCTATCCCCCACTTCACTCCAACAAATCGGAGACCTGCACTTTCTACCATAAAGTGCTTCAAACGGCGCCATCTCAATGCTTGAATGGTAGTTGTTGTTGTAGGAAAATTATGCTAACGGTAAATGTCGATCCCGACTGTTTCCGAAATCAATAACACAAGCTCGTAGCATGTCTTCAAGCGTTTGTATCGTCCTATTGCTCTGCCCATCAGTTTGTGGATGATAGGCAGTACTCATGTCTAGACGAGTTCCTAATGCTTGCTGTAATGTCTGCCAGAATCTTGAAATAAATCTGCCATCCCTATCAGAGATAATAGAGATTGGTATTCCATGTCTGGAGACGAATTCCTTCAAATACAGTCGTGCTAACTTCTCTATCTTGTCATCTTCTCTTATTTGCAGGAAGTGTGCTGACTTGGTGAGATGATCAACTATTACCCAAATAGTATCATAACCACTTGCAGTCCTTGGCAATTTAGTAATGAAATCCATGGTAATGTTTTCCCATTTCCATTCCGGGATTTCAGGTTGTTGTAGTAGACCTGATGGTTTCTGATATTCAGCTTTGACCTTAGAACACGTTAAACATTCTCCTACATATTTAGCAATATCGGCTTTCATACCTGGCCACCAAAAATGTTTCTTAAGATCCTTGTACATCTTCCCCGTTCCAGGATGTATTGAGTATCTGGTTTTATGAGCTTCTCTAAGTACCATTTCTCTTATATCTCCAAATTTTGGTACCCAAATTCTTTCAGCCCTATACCGGGTTCCGTCTTCCCGGATATTAAGATGCTTCTCCGATCCTTTGGGTATTTCATCCTTTAAAATTCCCTCTTTTAAAACTCCTTGTTGCGCCTCCTTTATTTGAGTAGTAAGGTTAGTGTGAATCATTATATTCATAGATTTTACTCGAATGGGTTCTCTGTCCTTTCTGCTCAAGGCGTCGGCTACCACATTTGCCTTCCCCGGGTGGTAACGAATCTCAAAGTCGTAATCATTCAACAATTCAATCCACCTACGCTGCCTCATATTCAGTTGTTTCTGATTAAATATGTGTTGAAGACTTTTGTGGTCGGTATATATAATACTTTTGACCCCATATAAGTAGTGCCTCCAAGTCTTTAATGCAAAAACAACCGCGCCTAATTCCAAATCATGCGTCGTATAATTTTGCTCGTGAATCTTCAATTGTCTAGACGCATAAGCAATCACCTTCGTTCGTTGCATTAATACACAACCGAGACCTTGCTTTGATGCGTCACAATAAATCACAAAATCATCATTCCCTTCAGGCAATGACAATATAGGTGCCGTAGTTAGCTTTTTCTTCAATAACTGAAACGCTTTCTCTTGTTCATCATTCCATTCAAATTTCTTCCCTTTATGCGTTAATGCAGTCAAGGGTTTTGCTATTCTGGAAAAGTCTTGGATGAACCTTCTGTAGTAACCAGCTAGTCCTAAAAATTGAAGTATATGCTTCGGAGTTTTTTGGGGTTTCCCACTTTTCAACGGTTTTGATCTTTGCCGGGTCCACCTGGATACCTTCTTTGTTCACTATGTGACCGAGGAATTGAACTTCTTCCAACCAAAATGCACACTTTGAAAACTTAGCGTACAGTTTTTCTTTCCTCAATACTTCTAGCACTTTTCTCAAATGTTCTTCGTGCTCTTGATCATTCTTTAAGTAAATAAGTATGTCATCGATGAAAACAATGACAAATTTGTCAAGATATGGCCCACACACTCGGTTTATAAGGTCCATGAACACAGCTGGTGCGTTAGTCAATCCAAACGGCATAACCATAAACTCGTAATGACCATAACGCGTCCTAAAAGCAGTTTTTGAATTATCATCCTCCTTTACTCGCATTTGATGATATCCAGAACGTAAATCGATCTTCGAATAAACCGAGAAGCCTTGTAGTTGATCAAATAAGTCGTCAATTCTCAGCAGTGGATAACGGTTTTTGATGGTAAGTTTGTTCAACTCTCTGTAGTCAATACACAACCTAAATGTACCATCCTTCTTCTTGACAAACAAAATAGGAGCTCCCCATGGTGATGTGCTTGGTCGAATGAAACCACGTTCTAATAGTTCTTGCAATTGGCTTTGCAGTTCTTTCATCTCGCTGGGTGCGAGTCTATAAGGAGCACGAGCTATTGGTGCAGCTCCTGGTACAAGATCTATTTGATATTCAACAGATCGATGTGGAGGTAGTCCCGGTAATTCTTTCGGAAATACATCGGGAAATTCTTTTTCCACGGGAACATCATTGATGCTCTTTTCTTCAGTTTGTACTTTCTCGACGTGTGCTAGAACAGCATAGCAACCTTTTCTTATTAGTTTTTGTGCCTTCAAATTACTAATTAGATGTAGCTTCATGTTGCCCTTTTCTCCGTACACCATTAAGGGTTCTCCTTCTTCTCGTACAATGCGAATTGCATTTTTATAACATACGATCTCTGCTTTCACCTTCTTCAGCCAGCCCATGCCAACTATTACATCAAAACTCCCTAACTCTACTGGTATCAAATCAATCTTAAATATTTCGCTACCCAGTTTAATTTCTCGATTCCGGCATATATTATCTGCTGAAATTAATTTACCGTTTACTAATTCGAGTAAAAATTTATTATCCAACGGCGTCAATAGACAACTTAATTTAGCACAAAAATCTCTACTCATATAGCTTCTATCCGCACCCGAATAAAATAAAACGTAAGCAGATTTATTGTCAATAAGAAACGTACCCGTAACAAGCTCCGGGTCTTCCTGTGCCTCTGCCGCATTAATATTGAAAACTCTTCCGCGGCCTTGTCCATTCGTGTTCTCCTGGTTCGGGCAATTTCTAATAATGTGGCCCGGTTTTCCACATTTATAACAAACTACATTGGCATAACTTGCTCCGACACTACTTGCTCCGCGATTACTCGTTCCGACACCATTTGTTCCTTTCGTTCTGTTAACCCCTGGTCCGTAGACCTCACACTTCGCCGCGCTATGACCATTTCTTTTACACTTGTTGCAAAATTTGGTGCAGAACCCCGAGTGATACTTTTCACACCTTTGGCATAGCTGCTTCTGATTGTTGATGTTGTTGCGGTTGTTATTGTTGTTGGGATGATTGTTGTAGTTGTTGTTGTTGTTTTTGTTGTTGTTGTTATTGTTGTTGTTGTTGTTGTTGGGCCGTTTGTTGTAGTTGCGATTGATGTTGCGATTGTTGGGATAATTGTTGCGATTATTATTGTAATTGCTGTTGTTGTTGTATTGGTGATTCTTATCACCGTTTTCCTCTCACTTTCTTTTGACTTGCTTCACATTGACCTCTTCAGCCGTCTGTTCTTTAATTCTTTCCTCAATCTGGTTCACTAGTTTGTGAGCCATTCTACATGCCTGTTGTATGGAGGCGGGCTCATGTGAACTTATATCTTCTTGGATTCTTTCCGGTAATCCTTTCACAAACGCGTCGATCTTCTCTTCCTCATCTTCGAACGCTCCCGGACACAATAGGCACAATTCTGTGAATCGTCTTTCGTACGTGGTAATATCAAATCCTTGGGTTCGTAACCCTCTAAGTTCTGTCTTGAGCTTATTGACCTCGGTTCTGGGACGGTACTTCTCGTTCATCAAGTGCTTGAATGCTGACCACGGTAGTGCGTATGCATCATCTTGTCCCACTTGCTCTAGATAGGTATTCCACCATGTTAACGCAGAACCTGTGAAGGTATGCGTAGCGTACTTCACTTTGTCCTCTTCAGTACACTTACTTATGGCAAACACCGATTCGACCTTCTCGGTCCACCGTTTCAATCCGATCGGTCCTTCGGTTCCATCAAATTCCAAAGGTTTGCAGGCAGTGAATTCTTTGTAGGTGCATCCTACACGATTTCCTGTACTGCTAGATCCAAGGTTATTGTTGGTATGTAGCGCAGCCTGTACTGCGGCTATGTTTGAAGCTAGAAAAGTACGGAATTCCTTTTCATTCATATTCACGGTGTGTCGAGTAGTCGGTGCCATTTCCTTCAAAATAGTCAAATGGAACAAGTTAATCATACAGAATATTAAGAGTAGTGAATAGTATTTCGTAGCATAATATGAACTCATTTATAAAAGTTTTTTCTTCATATTAGCGTTTTATAAGTTTAAATTCGGGTAGTACCTACCCGTTAAGTTCATACTTAGTAGCTAATATACAATTCAACTACTACAATTCTATATGAAAAACTGATTATAATAATATTTCGCGTTCAAATTTTTATACAATATTTTACAAACTTACAATACTGCTTATTTTACATAAAGCATGAAATATAGCACACAATAACTTTGATACAAGATAGTTGTGAAGATAATTATAGCTAGTACACAAGTCGTTCAGCAAAGGCAATAAAGACACGTAATTCATATGTCCAGAAACAAGTCATGCATTCTGGTTTTACTAGGACTACTTCCCATCCTTGGTCTTGTGGAACATAACCGTTATGGCCGTTGATAAGACAGCGTGTTGTAACGTCGTCAAAGGGACGAGGGTTACGTAATGACCAACAGTCTCGTAATAACCTAAAAACCTCATTTCTTACCCCAATTACCGACTCCGTCACTTGTGGGAACGTTTTGTTTAATAGTTGTAGCCCGATGTTCTTTTTCTCATGTTGGTGAGAAGCGAACATTACTAACCCGTAAGCATAGCATGCTTCTTTATGTTGCATGTTAGCCGCTTTTTCTAAATCATGAAGTCCTATATTCGTATACATTGAGTCAAAATAATTTCTTAACCCGTTGCGTAAAATAGCATTTGGGTTCCCTGCAATATATCCGTCAAAGTAAACACATCGTAACTTATGGGTTTCCCAATGTGATATCCCCCATCTTTCAAACGAAAGTCTCTTATAAACCAAGACATTCTTGGAACGTTCTTCGAATGTCTTACAAACTGATTTCGCCGTAAATAGTTGTGCCGAAGAATTCTGACCGACTCTAGACAAGATTTCATCAATCATGTCTCCGGGTAGGTCTCTTAAAATATTGGGTTGTCTATCCATTTTGTGTTTTTATACTGTAAAATAGACAAGAGTTAGATTCATAAAAAAAATATACTTATTAATACAAGCAATTTTTACATATATCATAAAGCATAAGCACACTATATTACATATATTACACCACACGAATACAACTATCTTATTCCGACTCGCTCGTTTCTTCTTCTTCAGTTTTGGTTCGTTTTGCCAAGTTTCTAGGGATATATGATGTTCCCCTAATACGAGCTGTCGTTTTCCACAACGGTTTAGAAAAACCTGGTGGTTTAGAGGTTCCCGGGTCATTGTTACAACTTAAGGGCTTCGGGGGTTGACGATACATATAAAGTTCATCGGGGTTGGAATTAGATTTCTCTATTTTTATGCCCTTTCCCTTATTATTTTCTTTTGCCTTTTTAAATTCAGTTGGGGTAATTTCTATAACATCATCGGAATTCTCGTCGGAATCCGATTCATCGGAGAATTGGTAATCCTCCCAATATTTTGCTTCCTTGGCGGAAACACCATTGACCATAATTAACCTTGGTCGGTTGGTTGAGGATTTTCTTTTACTTAACCGTTTTATTATTTCCCCCACGGGTTCTATTTCCTCCTCCGGTTCCTCCTCTTTCGGTTCTGATTCTTCTTCCGGTTCTGATTCTTCTTCCGGTTCTTCTTCGGGAACTTGTGAATCAGTCCAATATATATTCGACTCTTCGTTATTATTAGGTGAGTCAATGGGATTTGTGCTAGAGGTAGACATCTATCACACAATATCAAATATGTTAAGAGATTAATATATCACATAATATATACATGTTAATAATATATAGTTTCCAACAAAAATGTTAAGCAATCATTTTTAAAGAAAACACGGCCGAAGTCCAATCTCACTAATGCATCCTAACAACTCGATAAGACACACTAATGCAAATTTTCTGGTTCTCTAAGACCAACGCTCGGATACCAACTGAAATGTCCCGTTCTTATTGATTAAAAACGTTCCATATTAATTGATTTCGTTGCGAGGTTTTGACCTCTATATGAGACATTTTTCAAAGACTGCATTCATTTTTAAAACAAACCATAACCTTTATTTCTTAAATAAAGGTTTAAAAAGCTTTATGTAGATTATCAAATAATGATAATCTAAAATATCCTATTTACACACGACCATTACATAATGGTTTACAATACAAATATGTTACATCGAAATCAGTTTCTTGAATGCAGTTTTTACACAATATTATACAAACATGGACTCCAAATCTTGTCCTTATTTTAGTAAGCAACAGCGGAAGCTCTTAGTATTCACATGATAATAAACATGCTTTAAACGTCAACAAAAATGTTGGTGAGTTATAGGTTTAACCTATATATATCAAATCGTAACAATAGACCACGAGATTTCATATTTCAATACACATCCCATACATAGAGATAAAAATCATTCATATGGTGAACACCTGGTAACCGACATTAACAAGATGCATAAATAAGAATATCCCCATCATTCCGGGACACCCTTCGGATATGATATAATTTCGAAGTACTAAAGCATCCGGTACTTTGGATAGGGTTTGTTAGGCCCAATAGATCTATCTTTAGGATTCGCGTCAATTAGTGTGTCTGTTCCCTAATTCTTAGATTACCAGACTTAATAAAAAGGGGCATATTCGATTTCGATAATTCAACCATAGAATGTAGTTTCACGTACTTGTGTCTATTTTATAAATCATTTATAAAACTTGCATGTATTCTCATCCCAAAAATATTAGATTTTAAAAGTGGGACTATAACTCACTTTCACAGATTTTTACTTCATCGGGAAGTAAGACTTGGCCACTGGTTGATTCACGAACCTATAACAATATATACGTATATATCAAAGTATGTTCAAAATATATTTACAACACTTTTAATATATTTTGATGTTTTAAGTTTATTAAGTCAGCTGTCCTCGTTAGTAACCTAGAACTAGTTGTCCACAGTTAAATGTACAGAAATAAATCGATAAATATTATCTTGAATCAATCCACGACCCAGTGTATACGTATCTCAGTATTGATCACAACTCAAACTATATATATTTTGGAATCAACCTCAACCCTGTATAGCTAACTCCAACATTCACATATAGAGTGTCTATGGTTGTTCCGAAATATATATAGATGTGTCGACATGATAGGTTGAAATATTGTATACGTGTCTATGGTATCTCAAGATTACATAATATACAATACAAGTTGATTAAGTTATGGTTGGAATAGATTTGTTACCAATTTTCACGTAGCTAAAATGAGAAAAATTATCCAATCTTGTTTTAACCATAACTTCTTCATTTTAAATCCGTTTTGAGTGAATTAAATTGCTATGGTTTCATATTGAACTATATTTTATGAATCTAAATAGAAAAAGTATAGGTTTATAGTCGGAAAATTAAGTTACAAGTCATTTTTTTAAAGGTAGTCATTTCAGTCGAAAGAACGACGTCTAGATGACCATTTTAGAAAACATACTTTCACTTTGAGTTTAACCATAATTTTTGGATATAGTTTCATGTTCATAATAAAAATCATTTTTCCAGAATAACAACTTTTAAATCAAAGTTTATCATAGTTTTTAATTAACTAACCCAAAACAGCCCGCGGTGTTACTACGACGGCGTAAATCCGGTTTTACGGTGTTTTTCGTGTTTCCAGGTTTTAAATCATTAAGTTAGCATATCATATAGATATAGAACATGTGTTTAGTTGATTTTAAAAGTCAAGTTAGAAGGATTAACTTTTATTTGCGAACAAGTTTAGAATTAACTAAACTATGTTCTAGTGATTACAAGTTTAAACCTTCGAATAAGATAGCTTTATATGTATGAATCGAATGATGTTATGAACATCATTACTACCTCAAGTTCCTTGGATAAACCTACTGGAAATGGGAAAAATAGATCTAGCTTCAAAGGATCCTTGGATGGCTTGAAAGTTCTTGAAGCAGAATCATGACACGAAAACAATTTCAAGTAAGATTTCCACTCGAAATAAGATTGTTATAGTTATAGAAATTGAATTAAAGTTTGAATATGATTATTACCTTGTATTAGAAAGATAACCTACTATAAGTAACAAAGGTTTCTTGATCTTGGATGATTACTTGGAATGGATTTAGAAAACTTGGAAGTAAACTTGCAATCTTGGAAGTATTCTTGATTTTATGAAACTAGAAATTTTGGAATTTATGAAGAACACTTAGAACTTGAAGATAGAAATTGAGAGAGATCAATTAGATGAAGAAAATTGAAGAATGAAAGTGTTTGTAGGTGTTTTTGGTCGTTGGTGTATGGATTAGATATAAAGGATATGTAATTTTGTTTTCATGTAAATAAGTCATGAATGATTACTCATATTTTTGTAATTTTATGAGATATTTCATGCTAGTTGTGAAATGATGGTTCCCACATGTGTTAGGTGACTCACATAGGCTGCTAAGAGCTGATCATTGGAGTGTATATACCAATAGTACATACATCTAAAAGCTGTGTATTGTACGAGTACGAATACGGGTGCATACGAGTAGAATTGTTGATGAAACTGAACGAGGATGTAATTGTAAGCATTTTTTTTAAGTAGAAGTATTTTGATAAGTGTCTTGAAGTCTTTAAAAAGTGTATGAATACATATTAAAACACTACATGTATATACATTTTAACTGAGTCGTTAAGTCATCGTTAGTCGTTACATGTAAATGTTGTTTTGAAACCTTTACGTTAACGATCTTGTTGAATGTTGTTAACCCATTGTTTATTATAACAAATGAGATGTTAAATTGTTATATTATCATGATATTATGATATATAATATATCTTAGTATGATATATATACAGTTAAATGTCGTTACAACGATAATCGTTACATATATGTCTCGTTTCGAAATCATTAAGTTAGTAGTCTTATTTTTACATATGTATTTCATTGTTAATACACTTAATAATATATTTACTTATCATTTAACATAATTATCCAAGTGTTTGAATATCTTAATATGATTCATATGTACCTAGTAAGACGTTGTTATAACGATAATCGTTATATATATCGTTTTCGAGTTTCTTAAATTAATAGTCTCATTTTTATGTATATAACTCATTGTTAAAATACCTAATGAGATACATACTTATAATAAAATCATGTTAACTATATATATAACCATATATAAGTCATCGTATAGTTTTTACAAGTTTTAACGTTCGTGAATCACCGGTCAACTTGGGTGGTCAATTGTCTATATGAAACCTATTTCAATTAATCAAGTCTTAACAAGTTTGATTGCTTAACATGTTGGAAACACTTAATCATGTAAATAACAATTTCATTTAATATATATATAAACATGGAAAAGTTCGGGTCACTACAATAATGACCAAAATAAATAAATATAGTTGATCTAAAAATTTGGGATTTTTCCGAAGACTTTTATCTGCCACTGATTTGACAACGGATCACAATAATATATCCAAAATTAAGACTGTGGGCTGCTGAACTATTGATATGCACGTTTATTCATTCAATCATTCACCAGAATTAAAAATCATTCTATTATTATATTATTAATTATTATAAATATTATAATTATTACAATTCATATATCTATATCTATATATACGAATACATATATGTGAGATTAGGGATCAACCCTCATCACCCTTATTCTCCATGACCACAACCGTCACCACCATTAAAACCACCGGCAACCACCGTCCTATCACCACCCTACAACTGCCACTATCATCTTTCATCATCCCTCTCATTCTCTCTCTTATTTGTAACCAAGAACCACCATGGTTCTACACCATCTTCAAGACTCGACACCACCATAATCGCTTCCTTGTTTCCTTGTGAACCACCACCACTATCACCCTAATCATCACCATAGCACCACCTCACTCTCTCTATCTCTCTCTATATATACCTCTCTCACTCTCTCTCCTGATTCCGTTGAAAAAAGTCGCGAAGAACCACTCTTGATCAACCACCATCACCTCCGTCGATAACCGCCACCTTCAAACATTACTTGAAACCGCCATCACCACCATTGCAGCTACTGTGCGTTTTTTCCTTTTTTTAAATACAGTCGCTAAACAAATTGAGGAAGATGTTGAATAGTATTATGGGATTCTATTCCTTTTGTTCTAAACTGTGATGGGGTATAACGAATAGATGATATAGATGGTTGCCGGCTGCGTACTATTTATGTTTCAAATTCCATTATCAATTGACTTTTATCAACCCACAAACATTCATAAAGGTTACTGGACCAGATTGTTTAAAACTATAACCAGCCCAACTTGCTTTTAGATTTCAAAGGGTGATCGGGCTTTGTATTGGGTCGTGTTCCTATTGAATTTTGGGCCGAGAGCTAAATGGTTTTCAGTTAGACAGAAAAGAATGAGGAGAATATGGTGATACTATGCATGATGATGTAGTGATGCGGTATTAATGATGACCGTATAATAATGATCATGATGATGAAGGAGGATAGGATGATGTTGATGTAGATGATTACATGATGATGATCACGATGATAAATACGGTATAATTATTATTATGATTATTAGGATTATGATTATGATTAGATAACAATTATGATAATGATAACCTGTGGATACCGTATGATAATGATGATATAGAATGATTATGATGTTTATGATTAAATAATGATGATGATTATGATCGATGAACATGATGATGATGTTTCGATCGTGATTTTTTGATGAATAGTTTACGATGATGATGTTATGATATAGATGGCAAAAGAATGATGATAGTTAAGTTTTTGATAAAGGATGATGTAGATAATATTTGATGTTATGAAGATGATCGATGATGTTGATAAGATAATGGTATACGGGAATGATGAATAACGATATATGATGTCGTGATGATAGAAGAAGTATATGATAACCGTAATAATAATTTCATGGAGGTGTTGTTAGTAATAACTGTACTGTAATAATAATGATAGTGAGATGATGATGCTGATTAAATAATGATATGTATGATGGTAATGATGTTGTTAGATGATGATGATAATCATGAAATGGGTTTAGAGGAAGAAGAAGGAAAACATAAATAGGTTATATCGATTAAATGTTAGGAATAATAACAGAAAAACACGAGTAGAGCAATGGATTAGGCGTTTAGTCGTTGAGCGAGAGGTCGCGGGTTCGAGCCCCGGCCCTGGCAGTTTATTTTTTAAATCTTCAAAGGTAGTTTTTATAATTATTATTTTTATTATTATTATCATTATTAAGGTTATTATTATCATTATTATTATTATTATTATTATTATTATTATTATTATTATTATTATTATTATTATTATTATTATTATTATTATTATTATTATTATTATTATTATTATTATGTTAACTATTAACATTAATACCATGAATATTATTATTATTATTACTATTAATACAAGTATTAAATATTAGTATCTTTATTATCATTATTATTATTATGATAAGTATTATTATTATTAATAACATTAGTATTCACATTACTAGCATTATTATTATTAAAAATTATTATTGCTACAACTATATTAGTTTTATCGTCGGTCTTACTACTAGTATCATTATAAGTGTTATTATTATTATTATTATTATTATTATTTTTATTATTATTATTATTATTATTATTATTATTATTATTATTATTATTATTATTATTATTATTATTATTATTATTATTATTATTATTAAGATTACCATTATTATAATTTTCAACAATTTTATCATTAAAATTATAATTATAATTAATATTGTTATTACAAATATAAGTATTAGGATAAAAATTAGTTATGTAAAAATATATTTAACAAAAACTATATTAATATTCTTATAATAAATAATATTTATTCACTTAAAAGCATAATATATATATATATATATATATATATATATATATATATATATATATATATATATATATATATATATATATATATATATATATATATATATATATATATATATAATATAATTTAAGATATAAAATAAACATACATTTTTAAATGGAAGTTATTATAAAATTCTATAAAACTAATAATATATAAATACTATATATTAATAAATAAAATTATGTAACTCTACGATTATATGTTTTAATATATATATATATATATATATATATATATATATATATATATATATATATATATATATATATATATATATATATATGAATAATATAGGTTTGTGAATCCGAGGCTAACCCTACACTTATTCTATGACGTCGTATGTATTTTTACTACAAAATACAATATCATGAGTTCATTTGCTCCCTTTTACTATTTATATTTTTGGGACTGAGAATACATGCGCTGTTTTTATAACTACTTTATTAAATGCTTTTGAAATATATTTTGAACTGAGAATATATGAAATGATTTTATAAATGTTTGACGCGATATGACACAAGCAAAACATTCCTCGGATGAATTATTATGCAGACGGAAGTTCTATTGATTATGATTGAATTAGTTGGACGTGATAATTGCCACTAATTGTTATGAATATTTCCCCTTGATTATTATTGCTTATTTATTCACTTAAAAGCATATAAATAAATATATATATATATATATATATATATATATATATATATATATATATATATATATATATATATATATATATATATATATATATATATATATATATATATATATATATATATATATATATATATATATATATATATATATAATTTAAGATATAAAATAAACATACATTTTTAAATGAAAGTTATTATAAAATTCTATAAAACTAATAATATATAAATACTATATATTAATAAATGAAATTATGTAACTCTACGATTATATGTTTTAATATATATATATGAATAATATAGGTTCGTGAATCCGAGGCCAAACCTACACTTATTCTATGACGTCGTATGTATTTTTACTACAAAATACAATATCGTGAGTTCATTTGCTCCCTTTTACTATTTATATTTTTGGGACTGCGAATACATGCGCTGTTTTTATAACTGCTTTATTAAATGCTTTTGAAATATATTTTGAACTGAGAATATATGAAATGATTTTATAAATGTTTGACGCGATATGACACAAGCAAAACATTCCTCGAATGAATTATTATGCAGACGGAAGTTCTGTTGATTATGATTGAATTAGTTGGACGTGAAAATTGCCACTAATTGTTATGAATATTTCCCCTTGATTATTTTTGCTTGGTAACCTAAGAATTAGAATCGGGTATGGCCCTAATTCACGCGAATCCTAAAGGTAGCTACCGGGTTTAACACCCCCACCCAGAATGTTCAATAGATGGAAGAGCTAGTGGGCGTGGTGTTTAGTACTTCGAAATTTATATATTATACAGACGAGATGTTCTGTTTTTCGGGATATTATTGATGAGCATTATATGTTAAGGTCGGTTACCAAGCCAAGCTATGAAAGCAAAGTGAATGTTATGTATCGAGAGAATGATTTTTATACACATGTATGAGATTTTGTACACGAGATATGTGTACGGTTACTAAGATTTATGAAAGATGATTTCGTACACGAGAAAGGTGTACTGTATTTAAAAGATATCGCATGTACATTACAGGTGGGTATAGGATTCGGGCCCATTTGTACCATGCAGCATTTAAATCTTGTGGTCTATCAAAATGATGAATTTTATTGTTTACGATAAACTTATGAACTCACCAACCTTTTGGTTGACACTTTAAAGCATGTTTATTCTCAGGTATGAAAGAAATCTTCCGCTGTACATTTGCTCCTTTAGAAATATTACTTGGAGTCATTCATGACATATTTCAAAAGACGTTGCATTCGAGTCGTTGAGTTCATCAAGATTATTATTAAGTCAATTATAGTTGGATATATTATGAAATGGTATGCATGCCGTCAACTTCGATGTAATGAAAGTTTATCTTTTAAAAACGAATGCAATGTTTGTAAAATGTATTATATAGAGGTCAAGTACCTCGCGATGTAACCAAGTGTAATGTACTCGTTCTGATAGATTAGGACGGGTCATGAAAAGACCTACCAGAATGACTATCCAACTCGCGGACAGATCAGTTAAGATTCCTCGAGGAATAGCTGAGGATGTCCTAGTCTAAGTGGATAAGTTTGCATTTCCCGTTGATTTCGTCATTATGGATATTGAGGAAGACACAAAGGTCCGACTCATACTTGGCAGACTACTCTTAAATACTGCCAAAGCCATAATTGACGTACATGAGAAATCACATAAATTAAGAGTTGGAAATAAAGAGGTCACATTTAATGTCGACCGACTCATGATCCACCCTCGAGAAGAAGATCTCAATCTCGCTGATTCTTTTCAAGAACTCGTCAACGAATATCTGGAGGATACCATGGCTATATGTAGTCAAGATTAAATTTCTAAGAATCTGTTCTTTACACCTCCTGAAGGAAATCTCGATGGCCATTCAGCCATAGATCCTGGTCAAAATAAATCTCCCCTCTCCGAAACTAACTTTCTCGGTAAAACTATCCGTATAGAACCGCTAGATCAAGTCATTCCGTTACCTCTAGTAAGGAGAAGACCAAATGAATAAATAGATTTCATTCCAGTATTCTAGGAACCACAGTTAAATGAGGACTGTGATGAAATTCCTGAGGCAACCTTCAAAACTAAGGAAGAAGTTTCTGAAGGCGAGGCGTTAAGAAGGACAAATTCCAGAACCAAAGAACAAATAGCATCAGTGACCGATATTAAGGAAGAAGAAGAATCAGAATTCCAGGAGAGATATGTCACGTTAGACAGAAAGGAGATAGCCAGAATGAAGCCATCTATCGAGGAACCTCCGGAATTGGAGTTGAAGAAGTTACCCGAACATCTAGAGTATGCATTCTTAGAAGGAGAATCGCAACTCCCTGTAATCATTTCTAAAGATCTCATGCCATTTGAGAAGGCAGAATTGATTAAAGTTCTGAAATCACATAAGAAAGCAATTGCTTGGAAGATTTTCGACATAAAAGGAATCAATCCAAACTATTGTACTCACAAGATCTTCATGGAAGATGATTTCAATCCATCAGTTCATAAGCAAAGAAGGGTCAATCCAATGATTCAAGAAGTCATCAAGAAAGAAGTAATCAAACTTCTGGATGCCAATCTGATCTATCCTATTTTCGACTCGCCATGGGTCAGTCCTGTTCAAGTGGTACCCAAGAAGGGGGGAATTAATGTAATCAAAAATGAGAATAATGAACTTATTCCAACTCGAGAGGTCACCAGTTGGAGGGTTTGCATAGATTATTGTAAATTAAATGATGCAACCCGGAAAGATCATTTTCTACTTCCGTTCATTGATTAAATGTTGGAACGCCTAATAGGAAATGAGTTCTATTGTTTCCTTGACCGGTTTTCCAGCTACTTTCAAATTCCCCTCGATCCAAAGGACCAATAAAAAACAACCTTCACCTGTCCTTATGGAACATTTACCTATCGACGTATGCCCTTTGGGTTGTGCAATGCACCTGCTACATTTCAGCGATGCATGGTAGCTATATTCCATGACATGATCGAACGTTGTTCGGAAGTCTTAATGGATGACTTTTCCATCTTTGGTAGTACCTTTGAGTCGTGCCTTTTTAACCTTGACAAGACTCTCACCCAGTGTGAAGATTCATATTTAGTTCTTAATTGAAAAAAATGTCACTTCATGGTTAAAGAAGAAATAGTTTTAGGACATAAGATATCAAAGTCAGGAATATAAGTCGACAAGGCTAAATACACCACTACGGAAAAGGAGCTTCTAGCAGTAGTTTTCGCCTTCGACAAATTCCGTTCCTATCTCATCATGTCCAAAACTACGGTTTACACAGATCATTCAGCCCTAAAATATCTGTTTACTAAGCAAGATGCTAAACCAAGACTCCTAAGATGGATCTTATGTAGTGACCCGAACTTTTCCATGTTTATATATATTAATTGAGATTGATATTTACATGATTAAATGTTTCCAACATGTTAAGCAATCAAACTTGTTAAGACTTGATTAATTGAAATATGTTTCATATAGACAATTGACCACCCAAGTTGATCGGTGATTCACGAACGTTAAAACTTTTAAAAACTATATGATGACATATATATGGATATATATATATATAGTTAACATGATACTATGATAAGAAAACATATCATAAAGTATATTAACAATGAACTACATATGTAAAAACAAGACTACTAACTTAATGATTTTTAAACGAGACATATATGTAACGATTATCGTTGTAAAGACATTTAATGTATATATATCATATTAAGAGATATTCATACATGATAATATCATGATAATATAATAATTTAAAATCTCATTTGATATTATAAACATTGGGTTAACAACATTTAACAAGATCGTTAACCTAAAGGTTTCAAAACAACACTTACATGTAACGACTAACGATGACTTAACGACTCAGTTAAAATGTATATACATGTAGTGTTTTAATATGTATTTATACACTTTTGAAAGACTTCAATACACTTATCAAAATACTTCTACTTAACAAAAATGCTTACAATTACATCCTCGTTCAGTTTCATCAACAATTCTACTCGTATGCACCCGTATTCGTACTCGTACAATACACAGCTTTTAGATGTATGTACTATTGGTATATACACTCCAATGATCAGCTCTTAGCAGCCCATGTGAGTCACCTAACACATGTGGGAACCATCATTTGGCAACTAGCATGAAATATCTCATAAAATTACAAAAATATGAGTAATCATTCATGACTTATTTACATGAAAACAAAATTACATATCCTTTATATCTAATCCATACACCAACGACCAAAAACACCTACAAACACTTTCATTCTTCAATTTTCTTCATCTAATTGATCTCTCTCAAGTTCTATCTTCAAGTTCTAAGTGTTCTTCATAAATTCCAAAAGTTCTAGTTTCATAAAATCAAGAATACTTTCAAGTTTGCTAGCTCACTTCCAATCTTGTAAGGTGATCATCCAACCTCAAGAAATCTTTGTTTCTTACAGTAGGTTATCATTCTAATACAAGGTAATAATCATATTCAAACTTTGGTTCAATTTCTATAACTATAACAATCTTATTTCAAGTGATGATCTTACTTGAACTTGTTTTCGTGTCATGATTCTGCTTCAAGAACTTCGAGCCATCCAAGGATCCATTGAAGCTAGATCCATTTTTCTCTTTTCCAGTAGGTTTATCCAAGGAAATTAAGGTAGTAATGATGTTCATAACATCATTCGATTCATACATATAAAGCTATCTTATTCGAAGGTTTAAACTTGTAATCACTAGAACATAGTTTAGTTAATTCTAAACTTGTTCGCAAACAAAAGTTAATCCTTCTAACTTGACTTTTAAAATCAACTAAACACATGTTCTATATCTATATGATATGCTAACTTAATGATTTAAAACCTGGAAACACGAAAAACACCGTAAAACCGGATTTACGCCGTCGTAGTAACACCGCGGGCTGTTTTGGGTTAGTTAATTAAAAACTATGATAAACTTTGATTTAAAAGTTGTTATTATGAGAAAATGATTTTTATTATGAACATGAAACTATATCCAAAAATTATGGTTAAACTCAAAGTGGAAGTATGTTTTCTAAAATGGTCATCTAGACGTCGTTCTTTCGACTAAAATGACTACCTTTACAAAAACGACTTGTAACTTATTTTTCCCACTATAAACCTATACTTTTTCTGTTTAGATTCATAAAATAGAGTTCAATATTAAACCATAGCAATTTGATTCACTCAAAACGGATTTAAAATGAAGAAGTTATGGGTAAAACAAGATTGGATAATTTTTCTCATTTTAGCTACGTGAAAATTGGTAACAAATCTATTCCAACCATAACTTAATCAACTTGTATTGTATATTATGTAATCTTGAGATACCATAGACACGTATACAATGTTTCGACCTATCATGTCGACACATCTATATATATTTCGGAACAACCATAGACACTCTATATGTGAATGTTGGAGTTAGCTATACAGGGTTGAGGTTGATTCCAAAATATATATAGTTTGAGTTGTGATCAATACTGAGATACGTATACACTGGGTCGTGGATTGATTCAAGATAATATTTATCGATTTATTTCTGTACATCTAACTGTGGACAACTAGTTATAGGTTACTAACGAGGACAGCTGACTTAATAAACTTAAAACATCAAAATATATTAAAAGTGTTGTAAATATATTTTGAACATACTTTAATATATATGTATATATTGTTATAGGTTCGTGAATCAACAGTGGCCAAGTCTTACTTCCCGACGAAGTAAAAATCTGTGAAAGTGAGTTATAGTCCCACTTTTAAAATCTAATATTTTTGGGATGAGAATACATGCAGGTTTTATAAATGATTTACAAAATAGACACAAGTACGTGAAACTACATTCTATGGTTGAATTATCGAAATCGAATATGCCCCTTTTTATTAAGTCTGGTAATCTAAGAATTAGGGAACAGACACCCTAATTGACGCGAATCCTAAAGATAGATCTATTGGGCCTAACAAACCCCATCCAAAGTACCGGATGCTTTAGTACTTCGAAATTTATATCATATCCGAAGGGTGTCCCGGAATGATGGGGATATTCTAATATATGCATCTTGTTATTGTCGGTTACCAGGTGTTCACCATATGAATGATTTTTATCTCTATGTATGGGATGTGTATTGAAATATGAAATCTTGTGGTCTATTGTTACGATTTGATATATATAGGTTAAACCTATAACTCACCAACATTTTTGTTGACGTTTAAAGCATGTTAATTCTCAGGTGAATATTAAGAGCTTCCGCTGTTGCATACTAAAATAAGGACAAGATTTGGAGTCCATGTTTGTATGATATTGTGTAAAAACTGCATTCAAGAAACTGATTTCGATGTAACATATTTGTATTGTAAACCATTATGTAATGGTCGTGTGTAAACAAGATATTTTAGATTATCATTATTTGATAATCTACGTAAAGCTTTTTAAACCTTTATTTATGAAATAAAGGTTATGGTTTGTTTTAAAAATGAATGCAGTCTTTGAAAAACGTCTCATATAGAGGTCAAAACCTCGCAACGAAATCAATTAATATGGAACGTTTTTAATCAATAAGAACGGGACATTTCAGTTGGTATCCGAGCGTTGGTCTTAGAGAACAAGAAAATTTGCATTAGTGTGTCTTATCGAGTTTGTTAGGATGCATTAGTGAGTCTGGACTTCGACCGTGTTTTCTTTAAAAATGATTGCTTAACATTTTTGTTGGAAACTATATATTTTTAACATATGAATATTATGTGATATATTAATCTCTTAACGTGTTTGATATTATGTGATAGATGTCTACCTCTAGAACAAGTCCCATTGACTCACCTAATAATAATGAAGAGTCAAATGTAAATTGGAATGATTTGTGGACTGATTCACAAGTTCCCGAAGAGGAACCGGAAGAAGAGTCGGAACCGGAAGAAGAATCGGAACCGGAAGAAGAATCGGAACCGGATGAAGAAATAGAACCGGTGGGGGAAATAATAAAACGGTTAAGTAAAAGAAAATCCTCAACCAACCGACCAAAGTTAATTATGGTCAATGGTGTTTCCGCCAAGGAAGCAAAATATTGGGAGGATTACCAATTCTCCGATGAATCGGATTCCGACGAGAATTCCGATGATGTTATAGAAATTACCCCAACTGAATTTAAAAAGGCAAAAGAAAATAATAAGGGAAAGGGCATAAAAATAGAGAAATCTAATTCCAACCCCGATGAACTTTATATGTATCGTCAACCCCCGAAGTTCTTAAGTTGTAACAATGACCCGGGAACCTCTAAACCACCAGGTTTTTCTAAACCAATGTGGACAACGACGGCTCGTATTAGGGGAACATCATATATCCCTAGAAACTTGGCAAAACGAACCAAAACCGAAGAAGAAGAAACGAGCGAGTCAGAATAAGATAGTTGTATTCGTGTGGTGTAATATATGTAATATAGTGTTCTTATGCTTTATGATATATGTAAAAATTGCTTGTATTAATAAGTATTTTTTTATGAATCTAACTCTTGTCTATTTTACAGTTTAAAAACACAAAATGGATAGACAACCCAATATTTTAAGAGACCTACCCGGAGACATGATTGATGAAATCTTGTCTAGAGTCGGCCAGAATTCTTCGGCACAACTATTTAAGGCGAGATCAGTTTGTAAGACATTCGAAGAACGTTCCAAGAATGTCTTGGTTTATAAGAGACTTTCGTTTGAAAGATGGGGGATATCACATTGGGAAACCCATAAGTTACGATGTGTTTACTTTGACGCATATATTGCGGGGAACCCAAATGCTATTTTACGCAATGGGTTAAGAAATTATTTTGACTCAATATATCCGAATATTGGACTTCGTGATTTAGAAAAAGCGGCTAACATGCAACATAAAGAAGCATGTTATGCTTACGGATTAGTAATGTTCGCTTCTCACCAAAGTGAGAACAAGAACATCGGGCTACAACTATTAATCAAAACGTTTCCACAAGTGACGGAGTCGGTAATTGGGGTAAGAAATGAGGTTTTTAGATTATTACGGGACTGTTGGACTTTACGTAACCCTCGTCCCTTTGATGACGTTACAACACGCTGTCTTATCAACGGCCATAACGGTTATGTTGCACAAGACCAAGGATGGGAAGTAGTCCTAGTAAAACCAGAATGCATGACTTGTTTCTGGACGTATGAATTACGTGTCTTTATTGCCTTTGTTGAACGACTTGTGTACTAGCTAGAATTGTCTTCACAACTATCTTGTATCAAAGTTATTGTGTGCTATATTTCATGCTTTATGTAAAATAAGCGGTATTGTAAGTTTGTAAAATATTGTATAAAAGTTTGAACGCGAAATATTATTATAATCAGTTTTTCATATAGAATTGTAGTAGTTGAATTGTATATTAGCTACTAAGTATGAACTTAACGGGTAGGTACTACCCGAATTTAAACTTATAAAACGCTAATATGAAGAAAAAGCTTTTATAAATGAGTTCATATTATGCTACGAAATACTATTAACTACTCTTAATAT
Source organism: Rutidosis leptorrhynchoides (assembly GCF_046630445.1). Classification (NCBI taxonomy): domain Eukaryota; kingdom Viridiplantae; phylum Streptophyta; class Magnoliopsida; order Asterales; family Asteraceae; genus Rutidosis; species Rutidosis leptorrhynchoides. The sequence continues at coordinate 138,830,120 of NC_092339.1, forward strand.
TCTGTATGATTAACTTGTTCCATTTAACTATTTTGAAGGAAATGGCACCGACTACTCGACACACCGTGAATATGAATGAAGAGGAATTCCGTACTTTTCTAGCTTCAAACATAGCCGCAGTACAGGCTGCACTACATACCAACAATAACCTTGGATCTAGCAGTACAGGAAATCGTGTAGGATGCACCTACAAAGAATTCACTGCCTGCAAACCTTTGGAATTTGATGGAACCGAAGGACCGATCGGATTGAAACGGTGGACAGAGAAGGTTGAATCGGTGTTTGCCATAAGTAAGTGTACTGAAGAGGACAAAGTGAAGTACGCTACGCATACCTTCACAGGTTCTGCGTTAACATGGTGGAATACCTATCTAGAGCAAGTGGGACAAGATGATGCGTACGCACTACCGTGGTCAGCATTCAAGCACTTGATGAACGAGAAGTACCGTCCCAGAACCGAGGTCAATAAGCTCAAGACAGAACTTAGAGGGTTACGAACCCAAGGATTTGATATTACCACGTACGAAAGACGATTCACAGAATTGTGCCTATTGTGTCCGGGAGCATTCGAATATGAGGAAGAGAAGATCGACGCGTTTGTGAAAGGATTACCGGAAAGAATCCAAGAAGATATAAGTTCACACGAGCCCTCCTCCATACAACAGGCATGTAGAATGGCTCACAAACTAGTGAACCAGATTGAAGAAAGAATTAAAGAACAGACTGCTGAAGAGGCCAATGTGAAGCAAGTCAAAAGAAAGTGGGAGGAAAACGGTGATAAGAATCACCAATACAACAACAACAGCAATTACAACAATAATCGCAACAATTATCCCAACAATCGCAACATCAATCGCAACTACAACAAACGGCCCAACAACAACAACAACAACAACAACAACAGCAACTACAACAATCATCCCAACAACAATAATAACCGCAACAACAACAACAATCAGAAGCAGCTATGCCAAAGGTGTGAAAAGAATCACTCGGGGTTCTGCACCAAATTTTGCAACAAGTGTAAAAGAAATGGTCATAGCGCGGTGAAGTGTGAGGTCTACGGACCAGGGGTTAATAGAACGAAAGGAACAAATGGTGTCGGAACGAGTAATGGCGGAGCAAGTAGTGTCGGAGCAAGTTATGCCAATGTAGTTTGTTATAAATGTGGAAAACCAGGCCACATTATTAGAAATTGCCCGAACCAGGAGAACACGAATGGACAAGGCCGTGGAAGAGTTTTCAATATTAATGCGGTAGAGGCACAGGAAGACCCGGAGCTTGTTACGGGTACGTTTCTTATTGACAATAAATCTGCTTACGTTTTATTTGATTCGGGTGCGGATAGAAGCTATATGAGTAGAGATTTTTGTGCTAAATTAAGTTGTCCATTGACGCCTTTGGATAGTAAATTTTTACTCGAATTAGCAAATGGTAAATTAATTTCAGCAGATAATATATGTCGGAATCGAGAAATTAAACTGGTTAGCGAAACATTTAAGATTGATTTGATACCAGTAGAGTTAGGGAGTTTTGATGTGATAATCGGTATGGACTGGTTGAAAGAAGTGAAAGCGGAGATCGTTTGTTACAAAAATGCAATTCGCATTATACGAGAAAAAGGAAAACCCTTAATGGTGTACGGAGAAAAGGGCAACACGAAGCTACATCTTATTAGTAATTTGAAGGCACAAAAACTAATAAGAAAAGGTTGCTATGCTGTTCTAGCACACGTCGAGAAAGTACAAACTGAAGAAAAGAGCATCAATGATGTTCCCATTGCAAAAGAATTTCCCGATGTATTTCCGAAAGAATTACCGGGATTACCCCCACATCGATCCGTTGAATTTCAAATAGATCTTGTACCAGGAGCTGCACCAATAGCTCGTGCTCCTTACAGACTCGCACCCAGCGAGATGAAAGAACTGCAAAGCCAATTACAAGAACTTTTAGAGCGTGGTTTCATTCGACCAAGCACATCACCGTGGGGAGCTCCTGTTTTGTTTGTCAAGAAGAAAGATGGTACATTCAGGTTGTGTATCGACTACCGAGAGTTGAACAAACTTACCATCAAGAACCGCTACCCACTACCGAGAATCGACGACTTATTTGATCAACTACAAGGCTCGTCTGTTTATTCAAAGATTGACTTACGTTCCGGGTATCATCAAATGCGGGTGAAAGAAGATGATATTCCAAAGACTGCTTTCAGAACACGTTACGGTCATTACGAGTTTATGGTCATGCCGTTTGGTTTAACTAATGCACCAGCTGTGTTCATGGACCTTATGAACCGAGTGTGTGGACCATACCTTGACAAGTTTGTCATTGTTTTCATTGATGACATACTTATTTACTCAAAGAATGACCAAGAACACGGTGAACATTTGAGAAAGGTGTTAGAAGTATTGAGGAAGGAAGAATTGTACGCTAAGTTTTCAAAGTGTGCATTTTGGTTGGAAGAAGTTCAATTCCTCGGTCACATAGTGAACAAAGAAGGTATTAAGGTGGATCCGACAAAGATAGAAACTGTTGAAAAGTGGGAAACCCCGAAAACTCCGAAACACATACGCCAGTTTTTAGGACTAGCTGGTTACTACAGAAGGTTCATCCAAGACTTTTCCAGAATAGCAAAACCCTTGACTGCATTAACGCATAAAGGGAAGAAATTTGAATGGAATGATGAACAAGAGAAAGCGTTTCAGTTATTGAAGAAAAAGCTAACTACGGCACCTATATTGTCATTGCCTGAAGGGAATGATGATTTTGTGATTTATTGTGATGCATCAAAGCAAGGTCTCGGTTGTGTATTAATGCAACGAACGAAGGTGATTGCTTATGCGTCTAGACAATTGAAGATTCACGAACAAAATTATACGACGCATGATTTGGAATTAGGCGCGGTTGTTTTTGCATTAAAGACTTGGAGGCACTACTTATATGGGGTCAAAAGTATTATATATACCGACCACAAAAGTCTTCAACACATATTTAATCAGAAACAACTGAATATGAGGCAGCGTAGGTGGATTGAATTATTGAATGATTACGACTTTGAGATTCGTTACCACCCGGGGAAGGCAAATGTGGTAGCCGATGCCTTGAGCAGGAAGGACAGAGAACCCATTCGAGTAAAATCTATGAATATAATGATTCATAATAACATTACTACTCAAATAAAGGAGGCGCAACAAGGAGTTTTAAAAGAGGGAAATTTAAAGGATGAAATACCCAAAGGATCGGAGAAGCATCTTAATATTCGGGAAGACGGAACCCGGTATAGGGCTGAAAGGATTTGGGTACCAAAATTTGGAGATATGAGAGAAATGGTACTTAGAGAAGCTCATAAAACCAGATACTCAATACATCCTGGAACGGGGAAGATGTACAAGGATCTCAAGAAACATTTTTGGTGGCCGGGTATGAAAGCCGATGTTGCTAAATACGTAGGAGAATGTTTGACGTGTTCTAAGGTCAAAGCTGAGCATCAGAAACCATCAGGTCTACTTCAACAACCCGAAATCCCGGAATGGAAATGGGAAAACATTACCATGGATTTCATCACTAAATTGCCAAGGACTGCAAGTGGTTTTGATACTATTTGGGTAATAGTTGATCGTCTCACCAAATCAGCACACTTCCTACCAATAAGAGAAGATGACAAGATGGAGAAGTTAGCACGACTGTATTTGAAGGAAGTCGTCTCCAGACATGGAATACCAATCTCTATTATCTCTGATAGGGATGGCAGATTTATTTCAAGATTCTGGCAGACATTACAGCAAGCATTAGGAACTCGTCTAGACATGAGTACTGCCTATCATCCACAAACTGATGGGCAGAGTGAAAGGACGATACAAACGCTTGAAGACATGCTACGAGCATCTGTTATTGATTTCGGAAACAGTTGGGATCGACATCTACCGTTAGCAGAATTTTCCTACAACAACAGCTACCATTCAAGCATTGAGATGGCGCCGTTTGAAGCACTTTATGGTAGAAAGTGCAGGTCTCCGATTTGTTGGAGTGAAGTGGGGGATAGACAGATTACGGGTCCGGAGATTATACAAGAAACTACCGAGAAGATCATCCAAATTCAACAACGGTTGAAAACCGCCCAAAGTCGACAAAAGAGCTACGCTGACATTAAAAGAAAAGATATAGAATTTGAAATTGGAGAGATGGTCATGCTTAAAGTTGCACCTTGGAAAGGCGTTGTTCGATTTGGTAAACGAGGGAAATTAAATCCAAGGTATATTGGACCATTCAAGATTATTGATCGTGTCGGACCAGTAGCTTACCGACTAGAGTTACCTCAACAACTCGCGGCTGTACATAACACTTTCCACGTCTCGAATTTAAAGAAATGTTTTGCTAAAGAAGATCTCACTATTCCGTTAGATGAAATCCAAATCAACGAAAAACTTCAATTCATCGAAGAACCCGTCGAAATAATGGATCGTGAGGTTAAAAGACTTAAGCAAAACAAGATACCAATTGTTAAGGTTCGATGGAATGCTCGTAGAGGACCCGAGTTCACCTGGGAGCGTGAAGATCAGATGAAGAAGAAATACCCGCATCTATTTCCAGAAGATTCGTCAACACCTTCAACAGCTTAAAATTTCGGGACGAAATTTATTTAACGAGTAGGTACTGTAGTGACCCGAACTTTTCCATGTTTATATATATTAATTGAGATTGATATTTACATGATTAAATGTTTCCAACATGTTAAGCAATCAAACTTGTTAAGACTTGATTAATTGAAATATGTTTCATATAGACAATTGACCACCCAAGTTGATCGGTGATTCACGAACGTTAAAACTTTTAAAAACTATATGATGACATATATATGGATATATATATATATAGTTAACATGATACTATGATAAGAAAACATATCATAAAGTATATTAACAATGAACTACATATGTAAAAACAAGACTACTAACTTAATGATTTTTAAACGAGACATATATGTAACGATTATCGTTGTAAAGACATTTAATGTATATATATCATATTAAGAGATATTCATACATGATAATATCATGATAATATAATAATTTAAAATCTCATTTGATATTATAAACATTGGGTTAACAACATTTAACAAGATCGTTAACCTAAAGGTTTCAAAACAACACTTACATGTAACGACTAACGATGACTTAACGACTCAGTTAAAATGTATATACATGTAGTGTTTTAATATGTATTTATACACTTTTGAAAGACTTCAATACACTTATCAAAATACTTCTACTTAACAAAAATGCTTACAATTACATCCTCGTTCAGTTTCATCAACAATTCTACTCGTATGCACCCGTATTCGTACTCGTACAATACACAGCTTTTAGATGTATGTACTATTGGTATATACACTCCAATGATCAGCTCTTAGCAGCCCATGTGAGTCACCTAACACATGTGGGAACCATCATTTGGCAACTAGCATGAAATATCTCATAAAATTACAAAAATATGAGTAATCATTCATGACTTATTTACATGAAAACAAAATTACATATCCTTTATATCTAATCCATACACCAACGACCAAAAACACCTACAAACACTTTCATTCTTCAATTTTCTTCATCTAATTGATCTCTCTCAAGTTCTATCTTCAAGTTCTAAGTGTTCTTCATAAATTCCAAAAGTTCTAGTTTCATAAAATCAAGAATACTTTCAAGTTTGCTAGCTCACTTCCAATCTTGTAAGGTGATCATCCAACCTCAAGAAATCTTTGTTTCTTACAGTAGGTTATCATTCTAATACAAGGTAATAATCATATTCAAACTTTGGTTCAATTTCTATAACTATAACAATCTTATTTCAAGTGATGATCTTACTTGAACTTGTTTTCGTGTCATGATTCTGCTTCAAGAACTTCGAGCCATCCAAGGATCCATTGAAGCTAGATCCATTTTTCTCTTTTCCAGT